>NW_022196338.1:0-55411 GCF_008641045.1 Pistacia vera
TTCTTTGATCTTCTTGCTCCTTTATGAATTACAGGATCTTCCACTGACTGCAATTTTGGGTGATGGTTTTGAGAATCAAAATAAAAATTAAAACTGCATCAATGGGGACCTGTAAAGTTCTCTTTCTTATATGCAGTTGTCTTTCCATCAAAGACAACTGCTCAAGAGACACAACCGTATGACCACATCAACAGGGACCAAAATATAATTATATGAGAAGTGTAGGACCATATTGTAAAAAGTCTAACACTAAAGTGATATTGAAAATTCTCATTATCCTGTATTTTCCGCCAAAGAATCAAAGATAACTCCTGCATTACAAGGGTGAACAAATAAGGGGATAGGGGATCACCTTGCCTTAGACCTCTCTTGCCCTGGAAGAAGCCATGTAATTCTCCATTGATGGCCACTGAGAAGGTAGTAGTTGTCACACGTTCCTTGATCCATTTTATCATTTGGGTAGGGAAACCAAAGAATCACAAAGTCTGTAGCAAAAAGCTCCAATCAACACTATCATATGCCTTTTGGATGTCAACCTTAAAGCACATCGTGCAACTCCAAAATTTCTGTGATAGTTACAGAAAGTTCCTGCACAAGTAATATATTATCACTAATCTGTCTCCTCAGAATAAAAGCAGACTAAGTACCATCGAGAAGATCTCCAAGGCATCCCCTGATTCGATTCGCAATGATCTTGGAAATAAATTTATAGATAACATTATAGTAGGAAATAGGTATATAGTTTCCAACCTTTACCGGAACTTCTTTCTTCGGCACAAGAGCAATGAAAGTTGCATTAACCTCTCTTAACATTCTGTCGGAATTAAAAAATTCCATAATTTCTTTAAAAAATCCTCCCCAATGATGTCCCGTGCAACCTTAAAAAATTTGGCAAAAAAACCATCTGGCCCTGCGGCCTTATCATCTCCAATAGAAAAGAGAGCAGACCTAATCTCCTCTCTATTGATCGGCTTCACCATATTATTGTAATGAAATTCTGAGACCTATCTTGAAAAGAGACTTTCCATGTTAACCAACGGATGGACTTGGTGAGAGGTACCAAGAAGTTTCTCATAAACAGAGGAGAAAGCTTCTCCTAACTCACGCCCCGTTGCCATGACACCAGAGTCTAGTTCAATACGATCAATCCTTCTCCTATTTTGATTTGAACGGAGGGATTTATGGAAAAACACAATGTTCTGATCCCCGACACTCAACCAATGAGCCTTCGATTTCTGCTTAAGGAAACGCTTTTCATCGAGGAGGGCCTCCTATAAGCTGCTGAGAATATTATTTCCTGCTCTTTTAACTCTTTATTAAAAGGATCCTTGTCCAAAGCAAGTTGTAGATTCTCTATCTCCTTTCTCAGTATTTCCACTTTTTGAGATAAGTTCCCCTGTTTTCTATTCAAGGCCCTAAAAACCAACTTGAGCTTCTTGAGTTTGGTGACTAATTTAAACATAGGGACCCCTGGCTCATCATTACCCCAAATCTGCTGGACCAAAGGAAGGAATTCCTCTTTCTGTGCAAGATAGTTGAAGAATTTAAACGGCTTTGGTTTAGATAACATTTATTTAGGGAATGTAGTAATTGAAGGACTATTATCACTTATACCATGAGGCCTAAAAAAAACATTTGCCGAGGGAATTGAGAAAGAAATTGAACATTTCCTAGTACCCTATCCAGTTTTTTCAACACACCATTATGCCGATGGGGTTTGCCTATCCACGTGTACATGGTCTTGGCTTGGTTTAAATCTTCAATTTCTAAATCAGCCACCCAATCCCTGAAGTCCGCCATGCCCAGAGTGATATAAGAGGTGCCCCCAAGACTTTCTTCCAATTTCAGAGTAACATTAAAATCCCCCATTAACAGCCAAGGGGAAGCATTCATTGCAGCCTTAATCCATTTAAGATCCTACCATAAACTCTGCCTATCTATATAGTTGTTGGTTGCATAGATAACAGAGTAGAAGAAGGCTTCCGTCGCACCTTTGGCCCGAACCCAGCAGTGAAGATTTTGATCAGACAAGTCTTGAAAAGGGACATAATATTCTTCAAGATCCCACCCTATTAAAATGTGGCAACCTCGAGTCCCATACGCAGCATTAGAAATCCAATGCCACCTGCAAAATATTTTGTCAAAAACACTATGAATTTTGGAATACACAACTCTAGTCTCCAGTAATGCACATAAACCAATTCGTTTATTATTCATAAAAGCCTTAACTTCTTTTTGTTTAGAGGGTTGATTCAAGCCCCTAACATTCCAACATGCAATTTTAGACATGGGAGGTAATTAAAGAAGGGGACTGCCCTCGTCTGTCCCCAAGATTGTGGTCATCTTGGATGTCTCTTCTGTTTTGTTGATCGGGCTCACTAAGATTTTGTCTGCAGTTTCCCTCAACTTTATCCTTTTTCAGGAAGCCATACATGGAAGCTGTATCAGAGTCAACATTAGTTTCTACCATGTTTGAATCATTTCCGGAAGTAACCCATTCTCTTCATTTGCCAGGTTATTGTTGGTTCCTTCATTAATAATAACATGCCCATCTTCGTCCATTTCAAGCCTGTTTAGACATTGAAAATGTTACCCATACTGATGCTACAATTACGCTGCTGCTGTTGGTTCAGGTTGTTCTTCCCTTTCTTAGAACCCTTTTTTGGTGGCCTCCTAACTTGAGGATTGGCAGCTTGCTTGTTTGTATTCACCGGATTTAAGCCACTCTCGCTTGAATGAGAATCCTTATTTTGTCTCATAGAAGGAACATTTGTAGCGTTAGAAACTGCTGGTTGTTTCTCTTTACCTTTACGAGACACTAATTGAAATCCATCACTGTCCATTACTTTGTTCCCCTCAGAAGCCATCTCTGTAGGTGGGGATACCCCTTTGGGTTGCTTAGGACAATTTTGATCATTCTGACCAAACACATTACATACCTGGCAGAGGGAAGGTTTCCACTGAAATTTCACTCTGATCTCCATAAGTTTAGGTTAAATTCTCACCTCACTAGGCATTTTAACCTTAATCTCTTCAGGAAGTTTCTTGGAAGCTTCCACTTCAATTAGAACCCTTGCAAAACCAATGTGGCCTACTCCATTTCTACATGTGTCTTTAGTAATCCTGTCCATACTCAATGGTCTTCCAACTCCACTTGCTATGTAGCTCAATCCTTCCACAGACCAAAGCTCAAGTAGGACATTATAGAATTTAACCCATAATGGGATGGATCGAGGAGACTCCTTGTTGAGCTCCATCTCAGGTTGCCATCTTTGGAGAAGGATGAGGCGATGTTGGAATAGCCAGGGGCCTTCCTCTAAACACTTTAACATAGCTTCCTCTTCCTTGAACTTGAAAAAGAAGAAACCTTTTTCATTAGGTTTTTCCTTTTTCTTTGATTTTTTGGATTAGGTTTTTTTTAGGGAAAATATTTAAAGGTTGGTTCAGTCATAGTGTCATGATCGGGGCTATCCTCTATCTTGACACCTTCGAGCTCAAGGGCTTTCCCCATGCGCCAGACACATCCAAGGTATTGTCCGCTATGGGTCCTTTTAGCCATGCCTCCTTCGGACCCTCACGGTTTTGCTTCCCTTCGTGGTCTTTTTTCCACCTTGTGAACTCCTCCCACATAACCTGAACTTTGGACTTATATCTTGGCCAAGTAACATGAGTACCATTAACAAGAGTACCATTGGGCTATATAACCCAATGGTACTCATATTACTTGGCCAAGTTATAAGTCGAAGGTTCAAGTCATGGGAGAGGCGTTCACAAGGTGGAAAAAAGACCACGAAGCGAAGCAAAGCCGTGAGGGTCCGAAGGAGGCGTGGTTTGAAGAACCCATGGCAAACAATACCTTGGATATGTCTGGCCCAAGGGGAAAGCTCTTGAGCCCCAAGGTGGCAAAATAGAGGATAGGCCCCGGTCGTGACAATAAAAAGGTTGGCCTAATGGTACTCATGTTACTTGGCCAAGGTATAAGTCATGGGGGAGGCATTTGCAAGGTGGAAAAAAAGACCACGAAGCGAAACAGAGCCGTGAGGGTCCGAAGGAGGCGTGGCCAGAAGGACCCATAGCGAACAATACCTTGGATATGTCTGGCGCGCGGGGAAAGCTCTCTAGCCCAAAGGTGGCAAGATAGAGGATAGCCCTCAGCCGTGACACGTAGCGAGGGAAGTTTTTTTATTATTATATTTAATGAAATATTAAGAACCTTGTGTGGTTATTTCTTTATCAAATCTAGTATCCGAATCTTGATATAATTCGATGGTGGTTTTCTCGTATAACTTGTTGTTTTTCAGGTTTCAGTCATCTCTCTTGATTGTTTCGACATCATTGATGCCTGATTGATGTTGAAATTAATAGTTATCAATCAATTGATAAACAAAGAACAAGCATGAACATGACAATTATGTAAAGCTTAGTCATGGAATTGTGCTTTAGTAAAACTCATAATTATATATCTTTTTCATTTAACATTTCTTGACTCAATTAATTATCTGAAATTTTGAAAATTCAATATTATTCATAAAACAGATAACATAATAATATAAAGTTGAGTAATTATTTATAGAATTACTCTTTACATTATTATTTAGCAGTTTTTAAAGCAAAGACAAGACTCTGGTCCGCAAAGTGCCTTTGATGCTAAATTACCATACGCTTGTCTACACAGTGAAAAGCATAAATCGGGAGTGCAATTCGCCACCTTGAATGCCCTTGGCAGCAAGCAAACCTTTCCTGTTTGCATTTCTGTGAAAATTAATTCAACATTAGCAATCTGAGTAGAAGATTATTTCAAATATTTATAATCTTGAAATGACAAATGGAAATCTATAATCGTGAAATAATTATAAATTACCGATAGGTATAACAAGAAGAAGCATGACGAAGACGAATATGTGAAACTTATTCATGGTTTCTCTTTTACTCTTCAGCTAACTAGAAAAGAAATTGTGATATATATTTTGAGCATTCCAATATTTATATTGGGGGGATTAACAGTAAATTAATTAGAAAATATCTTAATTAGTTAGTGTATCTTGAAAGAAAAATATTAATGCCAAATCAGTATCAGAGTAAAAACTATGAAATCTAGGCCAAATCTAAACAATTAAAGAAAATATAAAAATAAAATACCATGTATCAGTTATAGAAGGATTGAATTTAGGGCTTTTTTCCTTTTTTTAAAATTTTAAATCTATATTATACATTTATTAATACATAATTAATATCTCTCTAATGACATTTCAAAATCAATTTTGGTGTCTTCTAATATTTTTTTTTGTTGGTAACATCCCACCTCATTAAGCTTCTTCTACAACCTACTCACTTAGAATTTGAATTTTTCTCAATCGGAAAGAATTGATCTAGGATAACCTTGAGTAATCTTAAGGATATTTATTGTGATTTTTCTTGGATTCCTTCTATTTTCTTTCCTTATTTGTTTTTATTTATTTCCTAGTTTAAATGGGAGAAAACTTCCATGTTTGGAGGGATTTTCTTACCTGTCAGGTGCAGATTTTATTTCCACTTTCCCATTTTTATATTTACTAGTTATTTGTTTCTATCTTTTATTTATGATATAACTTTATAAATATAAGGATGTGCCAAGCCAAATCTATGACCACCGATGGCCATGGGTGTATTTTTTTTTTTTTTTTAAACTTTTCAAAAATATTTAAAAAAAATATTTTTAGTTGTTTATTAAAATCAAAATCTTTAGTTCTAGGTATTTGTCTTTTTTTTTTTTTTTTTTTCTTTCAGTAATTATAGTATTATACAGTTAGATATAATAAATTTGAACTTGGGAATTCTTGGAATATAGTATATGTAGTACCCCAAATGTCGTAGGTAATATATTAAGCATATATACTAAATGGAATACTTTTTATCTTAAGATTTTCCTAAATATTCGTGGAGTCTCATATTAATCGTGGGATCATATTAAATGGAATTAATTTAAATAATAGTTCTTTAATTTTATCGAAATCTCTTTATAATTCTTTAATTTTTCCTTACATGAAAGGAATGCCAACACTAGAAAGTGCACTCTATAGTGTTCTTTTTGTTTTTTTTTTTTTGGGGATTACTGCACCCTGATTAATCACCAAGACCTATTAAATACCTTACAAGCCCAATGGTCAGGTAAGTCACAAATTAATTTTGTAGTAGGTGACCTCGAGATTTGAACCAAAAAGTCAATGAAAGGAGCAAACATTCTCGATTGTCAGGCCAAACTTCTTAGGGTTTATATTATTCTTTCTTGTAGAGTTCTAGTTAAGCAAAGGGAGAAATTATGATATTTTTGTTTGATACAAAATCGTGTATCAACAACTGGCTTCGTTTGTAAGAATCACGGTGACAACCTGCTCTAGTTAAGTAGTGCGGTCGTTAATCCTTGAAATCAGAATGAACCTCGTGTTAAGAATAAACTGCTGAATGTAATGCTTCCTCCAAGCAAGAAAAAGAAAACCAGGAATCTTGTTATCGGGGCCAGTGTAACGATGGTGGATCTATAAGAAGTGCTTCTAGAAACCATCCATATTGCTAGATATAGCCTACTAAACATGAGAAATTTTACCAATCGAAGGAATTTCCGAGGGAATCGGGATCCGATCATTGATCCAAGTCCTATTAATCAAACGGAGACCCTTAAGTGAAAACCGAGAAGCCTCTAGTGCCAAATCCAACACCCAAGAAATCATATTGGATTATAGTCCCAATTACAGTTAGGGTCCGAAACCTAATGTTTAAACCACTATTCTCTATTCTTGTTATGCTTGGAAAAGTAGGGCTGACGTAGAGCCCTGTCAGCATAGGCGCTCAGAGATTAGGTAAGTCTTGCAGCCATTCAGACGTAGCCACGTCGCACGCTGACGCAAGCGACATGCTCCTGCCAGTGCAGTGGGTTTGCGCCAGGCTGGTGAAAGGTTGGAAAAGATCCATGTGTCCAATCCCTGTAAATGTCGAGAAAACCACTCGAGAAGGTGAAAAACGAGACGCAAGGAAGGATTTGCACGGCGATCTGACCCACTCCCTGATTTAGTAATCATTATCTCAATTCATCCCATTATAAATAGAGGGATCCTTTCCCGTTTGTGGGATTGGCTAATTTCTCTCTGGAATATCATACATACTCTCTCTCTCTCTCTCTCTCTCTCTCTCTCTTTCTTTCTTTCTTGTAACCTCTTGTAAGTCAGCTCGTTGAACGCGACCTGATCTCAAATATATTAATACGATACCAGTGGACGTAAGATTCACTTTCTTAAGCATTTGAACCACTTTAAACACTGTTCTTCTTCTTCTATTCAGTTTAATACCCCCGTACACGTGTGTCTTCTAAGTCAGCTCAGCATTTTCCACGTGCGTTTAGTTGGTATCAAGATCACGCATCAACAGTTTGGCGCTAGAAGGAGGGTCTGATTTAGTATTCGTCCTTCATCAAGAGAATCTCTGACTAATCGGTCCCACCAATAGCAAATGGCTCACCGATTCAAACCTGAGCGAACCAATCATGGTGAGGAAGAGATCCCCCAGGTACAAGAGGACACTTCTTCTAAAGTGCCCCGAGTCCCTTAAAATCTCATGGGGGATATCCCTTCGAGCTCACGGCTTGATCCAGCCGTCATGAGCTACCTAAAGAGGTTTAACAATACTCTCCAAATGGTCAACCAAAGGTTGGACCGCTTAGATCGGGTCACGCCACCTGAGTCAAATGAGACGGTGCCACCACCAAAGATGCCTGCAGGCCGCATGAAAGCGGGTTAAAGAAAGGGAAAGCAGGTGGAGAACACCAGGCATAGAGGCTCCGAGGGACCAGCGAACACTGACCGCAACCCGAGTAGAATACCTGTGGTGCACAGACTCGGTAACATGTCGCAGCTTGAGCTGTCTCGTGCCACGTATCTCGAGCTCCTTCCCACCAGCTAGTAACCATGTCCAGCCCCTGGCCATTCTCCATGTGGGGAATCGATCTCATCGGATCCTAGCCAATTGGTAAATGAGGAGTCAAGTATGCAGTGGTCACGATAGACTATTTCACCAAGTGAGTCGAAGTAGAGCCATTGGCCGCAATCACCACCAAAAAGCTTAAGGACTTCGTCTTCAAAAATATTGTGTGCCGCTATGGGATTCCTCATACCCTTATCTTTGATAACAGGAAGCAGTTCGATAACGAGGAGTTCAAGCGTTTTTGTGACGAGCTGGGTATCCATAAGAAATTTGCCTCAGTTGTAAGGTCGCAAGCAAATGGTCAAGTGGAAGCTGTCAACAAAACTATCAAGCACACCCTGAAGGCCAAACTTGGCACAGCTAAGGGAAATTGGGCCGACGACCTTCCTGAAGTTCTGTAGGCATATAGGACAACTCCAAGAACCTCTACTTCAGAAACCCCTTTTTCGTTAGCATATAGCTGCGAAGCAATGATCCCTGTGGAGGTAGGAACCGGTTCACTTCGGAGGGACCTATTCAACGAGACAGACAACGAGGCGCTTATGCGCGCAAGTCTGGATTTAGTTGAAAAACATCGCAGCAAGGCTCAGCTAAGAATAGCAGCCTATCAGCAACGCGCGAAAAAGTTCTTCAACTCTAAGGTCAGAAGAAGAGATTTTCAGGTCGACGACTTCGATTTAAAAGAAGTCCTTCTCGGTACTAGAGAACTAAGTGCGGGAGTTTTGGGACCGAATTTGGAGAACCCACACTACATTGCCAAAGTGATAAGACCAGGGACTTATCATCTCAAAAGGCTGAATGGTTCCAAAGTACCATGAGTTTGGAATGCTGAACATCTCCGACCATATTATCAGTAATCCCGAACTCAGTTTCTCCTTGTAAAGATGTTACTTTTCTTAGTCCTTGTAAATAAAAGACGTCCTTTTGCAATTTTCTTTCCATGTGTATAATTCTGTTCGCATAGATTTGTATCAATGTTATTGTAAACAATTATAAATGCGATCTCATGTGTAACATATAGAGTACGAAAATTGTAAGTACTCACAACAGATTAAGAAAGCCATGTCTTTATTTATAAAATAAATAAGGAGTACAAAAAGCGAGCATGGGAAAGGCAGTACAAAAAGTAAGAGCAATCATTGGCCTCCATCCCCAACTCCCGGAGGTGCAACCTCATCGTCCCCAGGCTGATCGTCGTCCACCTGGCCAGCTGCGGGCTCCTCTAGGACATATTCCAGATGCTCTTCCAAGTCAGGTCATCGGGCGGCCTTCGCTGCATCCTCATCGTCAATCTGTGCCATGGATTTGAGGATGTCTCAGTATTCCTCTAGGAGGTCAGACATATCTATTTCGAGATTCCTCGATCGTAGGGCATAGATGGATTGAATTGCCCATTCAACAGCATTCTTCTCGATCTCCAACCCCTGTCGCTGCATCTCTTCGGTCAGAGAAGTAACTCGACCCTGACTAACTTGGAGTTCGGCCTCAAGTGCTCACCTTTGCTTTTCGGTGGCCTACCGTAGCTCCACCCTTTCCCGCTCTGCTCGCAAGGCCCACTGGGAGGTCGTTTGCAACTCTTGCTCTTTCTCGCCAGCCTCCCTGGTAAGTTTGATCACCGTCCTCTGGAGCTCCTTTACCTCCTCTCCGTACATCTCTAGCTCGGCCTTCTGAAAGTCTACCGTGCAAAGAGCAGCATTCCTTTCATTCAGGAACTGGTTCACCGAAATGGTGGATAAGTTTTTCTCTACTTCAGCGGCTTCTAAGTCCTGTTTAAGCCACGCGTTCTCTTTCCTTAACGCGACCATCCCTTCGGTAGCTCCCAACTGGATCTTTTGCAGGGACAAATGCATAGAGAGCAGAGTCTATGAACGAAAAGAATAACAAGTCAGTTTCCTTGCTATTGAAAAGAATAAATGTAAAGTCCTCGTCGACGATAGCTCGTTCTACTTGGCTTAGGTGCTAAAGGGATATGGACATCAGGTCCACAGGGTTGGAAGCTACGAACTTCTCAAAAGCCTCTGCAAGCCCGCACTCCACTAGGGTAAAAACCACCGACTGCAGATGATCTGGAAGTTGCCCCATCAAGTCCAGCACAGGTGTGTTCGTGCCCACACCTCTAGCGGGAGTCGTATCGCCTACTGGTTGCTTGCCCGGTCTCCTCCCAGGGTTCGCGGCCTCGCTCTGCCTTGTTTGCGGCTCCTCTGGAGCAATGGAGATGTCGATCGCACCCTTGGAAGGCCCTCTCGAGCGGAACACTTGGTGTGGCTGTGACCTCTCGGGTTGAACGGCCAGGCCCTCCGGTTCAAACTCTGACTCTTTGGTCTGAAGTTGCTTTCGCTTCTTGGACTTTTAGGCCATGGTCTTATGCTTCGGACGAACAGCCGAAGGCTAGGGAACCTTAGCAAGTCGTACTGGAGCACCCGCTGGTGTCCCTCCAATGAGGGGACCGTTGGGAGCTGCTCCAGCCGGCCCGGTGGCTCTTACTCGGGGGAAGGTGAACTGCCTTGGTCGTGGCGATCTGGGCACCTTGGGAGGCATGGCCGTTGCATGTGAACATCGTTAGCAAAATAGTTCGATGCATGAAAAATCTAAAAATAAGCTAAGGTTACGAAGCTTACTCGATGTCGTCTCTAGGGTCGCTTAGGAGTTGAAGAAACTGTACTTCCGCAAAATTGCGGTTGTCACGAGCAATCTTGTGTCACGATTCTCTTCGAGCAGAAAGCTGAGGGTAGTGATCCTGTCTGGATCCTCGATTAGCATTAACTTGGTTGTTTTGTTAACTACGAAGAAACAAAGAGCTCATTAACGAAGAACAAAAGTAAGTTCGCAAACTCAAAAGAAAGGAGAACCTACTCGGCTCCTGAAAATGGCAAATGCCATCATGACGAAAGAAAAAGAACTTCGTCTTATGCCCCCTACGTTTCTCGGGTAACTATGTATTCCTACTTCGATGGTAGGTCGCTTGGAGAGATAGTAGGAATCCTTGTCCTTACTCTTTTTCATAATGTACGAGCAACCGAGCTCTAGTGCAGTTAGCTCGCCCGATCTGTTTTTGTCTCACGCGATGTACATAGCCACGGCTATCATATATGCATTCGGCGTGAGTTGTAATGGTGCGATCTCGAAATGATTGAGGACCAACCTGACAAAAGGATGGAAAGGGATCAACCCTCCACTCTTGAATATGTTCTCGGAGATCGCAACCATCCTTCGCGGCGGACTCCGAGTTGTGTGTACCCTATCTTGGAAGACCTCCACGCTGAGAGCGTATTGGTCTACCGTCCTCTGAATCTCCTTGGTAGTAATTATTGACAGGATCTCTTGAGGGGGACTCGCAGGAGCATCATACACAGGCGAACTGGTACCTTCCTCAGTTCTGGTCATTGGGGAGTCCATTCTTCTGCGGTCTGAAAAGAAAAGCGACATGCAGGGAATCACTCAGTCCTCGTACACTGTTTCGTACGATGACGTGGAGGAAAAAAGTAAAAGCTTCCTCCCTTAAACCCTAGGAAAACCCTAAAAGAATGTCTTAGAGCCATCATCAAATGGCTCCAACCCAAGGAGAATATTTCATCTCCGATCAACTACCGGCAGACTATCATCGCACGATGACTATCGAAAACAAGAAATAATAATAAAAGTGGCAAAGAAACCATCCTTACCTCTTGGAATGAGAAGATGAATCCTCCTGCTTCGAATATCAAGCGCGTACCAGTCTGATAGACAAAGAACCAAGGCTCACAAAAATTTCTTGCTCTCTCTGAAAAGATGAATATTGTGATATTGCCTGAAGTGAGCTTGAGGTTTTATAGTGGAGGATGTGACACTTTGGTTTCCCGAAGTCAAACGACATTTAGGCAGAAAACACATCTGATTGTTGATAGCGACCACATGTCGCAAATAAATGAGGAAGAGTGACCGTCATGCTTCGAGAAACCAAATCGTCATTCTCTTCCTTTGAAACACTCAAGTGACGGCACGTTTCCCCCCTCCACATTAAATGTGCCCACATCCGCATTTAATGCTCTGATTAGGAATGTCGTTTCAGCATGACTCGCATTTAATGCGCACGGGACAGGTCTGTTAGAGCAAAAGATATTTCATTAAATGTATCAGCTACAAAAGTGCAACGGATAATATCTGAAGAGGTCGTTATATAGAACACTCTTCGTCCTATATCAGTCGCGAAGCGACATGACTCTTCGATCTTGTCTATGTCAGTTGCAAAGCGACGCGATTCCTCGTCTTCAGCAAAAATTCCACTAAGTACAATAAGGTCGTAGACCTCGGTCGAAAACCAGTCATCGTTATGGCACTAAACATGGTCTAAGAATAGGTCACTAACCCTAAGAGTAAGCCATTTCAGGTCGCCTATATGGAGACGTTTCTTTGACCTCTTTGCAGTCAGGTCGGATCGACCAGTATCTCTTCAAACGCATCAAATCAAGGCATAATATGTAGTTTCTAAGGTTCGATTCTCAAACCTTAAAAATTAGGGGACTTCTGTTATGTCTAGAAAAATAGGGTTGACGCAGAGCCTTGTTAGCGTAAGCGGTCAGAGCTTAGGTAAGTCCTGCAGCTATTTAGATGCAGCCACATCGCACGCTGACGCAAGCGGGATGCTCCTTCCAATGCAGTGGGTGTGCGCAGGCTAGTGAAAGGCTGGAAAAGATCCATGTGTCCAATCCCTGAAAACGTCGAGAAAATCACTCGAGCAGGTGAACAACGGGATGCAAGGAAGGATTTGCATGGCAATCTGACTCACTCCCTGATTTAGTAATTATTCCCTCAATTCATCCCACTATAAATAGAGGGATCCTCTCTTGTTTGTGGGATTAACTAATTTCTTTCTAAAATAGCATACATACTCTCTCTCTCTCTCTTGTAATTTCTTGTAAGTCAGCTCGCTGAACGAGACCTGATCTCAAATATATTAATACGATACCCGTGGACGTAGGATTCGCTTTCTTAAGCATCTGAACCACTTTAAACACTGTTCTTCTTCTTCTATTCTATTCAATATCCCTGTACACGTGTGTTTTCTGAGTCAGCTCAGCATTTCTCACGTGCGTTTAGTTGGCGTCAAAATCACATATCAACAATTCTCATATATCGTAGCCCCGTGTAACCATTATTGTCTTGTATTATAAAATTTTCTCACACTTATATTACATATATAATTTATAGATAATTATTTGTGTAATTTATAAGTAATATATATATGAGATATTTAATTTTTAATTTTTTAAAAGAAATACAAATTTACAAAGATACAACTCACTAAAAAAAGCCAATAATCACTACAATTGGCAAATACTTTGAGTTGTTTCATACTTTTATTGATTGTTTTTCTAAGTAATTCTAGTAGGAATATTAGAAGATACAAAATTTTCATATTAAATCAATCACATTAACTGTTTTCATAAAAAAAATGGCACATATATATATATATATATATGATGGAACTCAAATAACATAAATATAGGATTATTATAAGACCAACAACCAAATGATAGTATAGGAACGATTTTAAGGACTTAAAATCTTTTATTTGTAGCGTAGAATGTCTTGACAATTAATTTTACAACTTACAATATCACTTAATTTTTTAGTTATAAAATAACAAAATAACTATCATATAGATAAGAATAATGTTACACATTTCAAATAGTATCTCAATTTTTTATCGTAAATGATGTACTTTCTCACATGACGTTAATGTGTAAACAGTTGTCTTGTATGTCCAAAAAGATAGGCCTGTCCGTTTTGGTCAGTTTTAACTCTCTCTTCAAGGATGCCCCTCGTATATTTACCATTTCCAGAAAAACAAATTATGTGTAAACATACCAAATAATTAATAGAGGATTGCAAAATCTAAATTATGATCTCAGAAGAAAAAGAAAGAAGATCACAACAATAAGGAGAATCAGAATGAAATAATGTTATGACAATAGATTTAGTTTGGAAACAAACTCCATATTCTTGACTCAGCTTAATCCAAATACCAACAAGAAAGTTCATAACCCATACAAAAAAATTCAGCAACAGAAGTAACTAGCAGATAATCTGCTAAAGGGGCTCATTTTGTAAACCAGTAATAATTCTGTCCCTTGTTTCTAGCTTTAAGCATTCACAGTGTAAAACCAACTTAATTATCATTTTAATTTATCAAATTTTCATGACATTAACGTAAATTTTTTTTTTTTTTTTGGTTTCCTTAATGTTTTCAGAAACATTTTCATTCAAAAAAAAAAAAAAAAAAACCCTTTTATTCATGTTTCAACTCCCACATCAGTTGGGAAATGATAAGAACCCATTCCCAAATTAATAAGAATTGTTGGATAGTGGGCCTTTGATAGGAATTGGGCTGAGCAGTGGGTCTTTTTGTGGGCTTGGATAGAACTCTCCTTGGAAAACCGGTTTGCCAAAGGAGGGTGGCCAAGCCCTTTATAATCCACATACCTCCATTTTCCTTTCCAATGTGGGATCCTAACATTCCCCCACGCTTCGAGGCCTAACGTCCATGTTGGCCCACTCTGAATGGCTTCAATTTGGGTTGCCCCTACCCAAATCGCCTCTTTCGAAACATCGTTGGCCCACTCTGGACGGCCTACTCTTAGAGGTCGCCCCTTCCAAAACATGGGCTCGAGCAAGGTTTGGCTCTAATACCATTTGATTGGAACCCACTCCCAAATTAATAAGAATTAGTTGAACAGTGGGCGTTTGATAGAAATTGGGCTGGAAAATGGGTCTTTTTTATGGGCTTGAGTAAAACTCTCATTGAAAAATCGGCTTTCCAAGAGAGGGCGCCCAAACTCTTTATAACCCACATGTCCGCTCTTTTTCTATTTAATATGGGATCTTAATAGGAAACTACCCTTTGCATTATTTAGCATGTTCTAGAGCAAAGACAATTTGATACACAAATTGATCTTATTTTTGCTGGACCGTAGGTTCGACCGTAATAGGATTCACATTTATCATAGCAATTTCGTGGGTGATCGCAATTCGGCAAGTCTGGTCGCTGTGGCAGCAGGCAAAGCTTTGGTTGTTGTGCTTCATTTTCTGTGAAAATAAAATCACCCATTAATATTCTGAGTAGGGGATTATTACAAGACCAGCAAGACAGCAACCAATGATAGTATATATGTCATATAAACTACTGTATAAATAAGAATAAGGTGATATCCCTCTCATGTAATATTTTAAATTTGACATTCATGTCGCAAATGATGAGCTAATGTACATAATGATATAGTATTATCAACCAACCCCTGGGTGCTGGAGTGGTTCGACAAAAAATCTTGGGTGTATTACTCAAGAGATCCTGAGTTTAAATCTTTCATCGGTTGTTAATAAGGGTAGCAACTGAAACTTTTATTCGACCAGTAGTTCCAAGGTCTCGGGATAGTAGTTGATGTGCGTATAAGCTGACTTAGACACTCCCGGTCACTAAAAAAAAAAAAAAAAAAAAAGATGTAGTATTATTGAATAAGATGACAAATCGCTTGAAATGTAAAATTTAGAATACTATTCATATTTTTTTTTAAATAAATGACTTGTTACAAGGTGAAATATATATAGCTAAAAAAATTTGGCAACAAAATGGACTTTAGAAAGAACTCTTGATGATCTAGATGCCTAATGAAAATCTATCATGTTGAAGTACTTACCCACAGGCATTAAAAAAACAAGCGCTAGCGTAAACATGATAAACATAAGAAACTTATTCATGTTTTCTCTTTTATAGTACTCTTCAACTCTTGAACTAAAGAAATCTGTGATATTGATGTTGGGAATTCTACTATTTATATTGAGGGATTAACCAGTTAGATGATATCCTAATTAATGAGTATATCTAGTGAGAAAGATATACATGCTAAATAAGTATCCACCTTAATTATTAAGCTTCTTCTTTAGCCTACTCATAGGAATTGAAATTTTCTCAACTAGAAATAATTGATGTATGACAACCTAAAGAATTTTTAGGATTTATCTTGAATTTTATTGAATTCTTTGTTTTTATTTTATTTTATTTTATTTTCTTTCCTTATTTGTTTTCATTTATTTTCAAGTTCAAATAAGAAATGTTCCCATACATAACCAACTTTACTAATCTTAATATCCAAACTCTACTTCAAGGTTTGTTCAAAAAACAATTTTAGCTATAAAATCACATAACTTAACTTAATTGCTTTTAATAAAAAAATTACAGAGACAAAAATAGTTGGAATATACTAGACTATCAAGTTTGACACCATCTAGCATGATCTAACAGGTTTTAATTAGACTGTCAAACCATAATATTAAATATCAGACTCTATTTAGGCTATCAAGTCTAACATAAAATCCAATCACCGACCAATTATATCCTCAATGAAATAATGATAGTCTAGTACATTCCAACTATTTTTGTCTTCGTAATTTTTTTTATTAAAAGCAATTAAGTTAAGTTATGTGATTTTATAGCTGAAATCGGTTTTTGAACAAACCCTTGAAGTTTAACACCATCTAGAATGATCTAACAAGTTTTAATTAGACTATCATACCATAATATTAAATATCAAACTCCATTTAGGCTATCAAGTCTAAAATAATCTAACGCTATATATTAGTAATATAATATTTATTATTTCATTGAGGATATAATTGGTTAGTCATTGGATTTTATGACTAGATTTGTACTTTAAATAAAAGCTGTACATTTTGAGATAGTGGGACTATTAAGTTGGCTATATATGTTCAAACCCCTATATATATAGTACAAAACTTGTATCCGTTATCATTTTCTGTTTTAATTAGTGTTTGGTATTTGGAAACTTTCTTTTCTTATACAATATTAATAATGAAAGGTGTGTTTTATGCTATTGTAAATTTGTAATTATAACCGAGCTTGGTCGATAGTAGATTTTATGTAGCCGGCTCTTCCCCATATTCAAACTAGACCTATTCCACTTCTTGGGCTATGCCGTCCTTGGCCAGTTGCTTCTCATTTCTGAAAGCTAAAACATGACACTCTTCATAAATAGCCTTTCGTATCCTTGTAATAAGTATCAAGATTTTTCCAATAGAATCGCAATTTTTGTATCTCTTCTAATTTTCATTTACATTGTAACCCTTATGGCTTTCAGTCGTGTGTTTGTTGTCTTCATGGTCATTGTCACCATTGTCCCAAAGTTCAATTCTGCAAAAGAGTTCATTGTGGGGGATGATTCAGGATGGACGATAAACTTTGATTACAAAGCTTGGGCAGAAGGCAAGGATTTTCAAGTTGGCGATACACTTGGTAATTACATCTCTTAATTATTTAGTTGAGAATTTGATATTACGTCAGGATCATACTATTATGTCGGAATCATACTGAAATAATATTTTACAGATAATAATCCAATGATGATCAAGAATAGTTCTGATATCATAATGTCCTACTAAAGAATACTCAATTTCTAGCAATTTATAATGATGATAAGCTTTACTGAACTCGAATTAATCTGATTGGAAGTTTGATGAAATTTTGTAGTTTTCAACTATCCTGTTGGAGTTCACAACGTGTTCAGAGTGAATGGAACTGATTTCCAGAACTGCAGTAAGCCACCACTAAGCGAGGCTTTGAGATCAGGAAACGATAAAATTGTTCTGGCAACCCCCGGTAGAAAATGGTACATTTGTGGCGTAGCCAAGCACTGCGAGAACGCTAACCAAAAACTCTTCATAAATGTGCTGCCTCAAACACAATCTCCAGGTGCTGCACCGGCGCCTTCTCCAATCTACACCAAGTTTCACTCATCTCGGGCGTCAAAGAGGCCATTTATTTTTTGGTGAAAGTTCCATTAATAACATGTTTTTATTTTAATTTGTTTGAGAGTGGGATAAGAAGTTTAGAGTTGGGTTGGTTACAGATTGCATGCGATAATTTTTTTTTAATATTTTATAAAAATTAAAGAGAAAACGTTTATCACAATGAGAAAGAAAAGGCCACTGAAGTCTGAACATGTATTATGATATAGAAATGATAGTTCAATTATCAGTTTGAAAATTTCTATGCATGAGTTTAATGATATATTTTTCCCTTGAATCTTGCTCAGAAATTGGAGAAATACTGGCAGTAAATAGAAATTCATGATAACAAATTATTTAGGGATATAACCTAAATACTTACATAAATAAAACTTGAAAATTGAAATAAGCTATCTTAAAGAGTAATAATACATTCACAATCCAATCTCATAACCTTTTTACAATCCCAACGTGGTAGTTGAGTTGACAACTGTCACATTAACTTTCACTACACCCAAGACACTAAATGATTTTGACTAAACACGATTATTACCAATTTTGTTATCAAATTAGGGTTGTAAGATTGGATTATAAACGTAGTATTTTTTATTCTTAAATGAAATCACATGCAACCAAAACCTCAAGTAAGAATTTCACATCGTGCATGTCTGTAATTGGGTCGATGGAAAAAGCCAAAATCTTCATTTTCAATTTCATTTCTTCATCAAGTTAATTAATTATATCTTAACTTGATCCGGCACCCCTATACATAATACAAGTAAGTATTTCTAAATGGCATGAAACACGTTTACAAGGTCTTAATTAGTTTGTTAAAGCGACAGTTGAAAAAACAAAAGATAGGAATGTTTGTTGGACACCATGGCAGCATTATGCTGTTCAGTCCAAAAAAATCATAGATAATTAACTACTAATTAATGAATTCTTGTATATGTAATTGTCATAAGCTAACAAATTGTTATATTCAGTGTCTTCCCTTGCCTCATTTGAGGGTGACACAAGTAAATTTGTTATGCGAACTGTTGCAACTTTGAGGTTTTTTTTTTTTTTTTTTTTTTAAATTAATAAACCTTATTTAGAAAATAAAACCAGATATTTGCTTCTCCTTTAATTTTTAAAAATTAATTAATTAATATAAACTTTTTTTTTTTTAATTGAAAATGTTAACATCACACTGAAAAAGAAACTATTGATGGGTCAAAGACAAATTTTTGTATAAAATTTTTATGAATATCCGCGCTGTTATGGGGCCAGTTGTAACGATGGTGGAGCCGTAAGAAGTGTTCTAGAAAACCATCATATTGCTAGATATAGCCCACTAAAACATGAGAATTTTACCAACGAAGGAATTCTGGGAATCAAGATCCCATCATGGATCCAAGTCTAGTAATCAAACGGAGACCTTAACCTTAAGTGAAAACCGAGAGCCTCTAGAGAAAAATGTAAGGAGTAGTAACATACAGAAGTTTACAAGTAAGCTGGTCTAAGCCAGCGTATTTACGTCTTATCATTACATTAGAAAAAGTGGACTCAATTATTAACACATAAATTCCTGATATTTGCATATAATCAAGAGATATCTTCTAACTAGTAATGTTAAAATGGTTACAGTCCCAATACAGTAGGGTCCGAAACCCAATGTTTAAACCACTATCTCTATTCTAATTATCGTAGCCCAGTGTAACCGTTTTGTCTTGTATTCTAAAATTTTCTCACACTTATATTAGAAGATACAAAAATTTATATTAAATTAATCACATTAACTGTTTCATAAAAAAATGGCAAATATATATATATATATGGAACTCAAATAACATAAGTATAGGATAGTATAAGACCAACAACCAATGATACTATAGGAACGATTTAAGGACTAAAATCTTTTATTTAGCGTAGAATGTCTTGACAATAATTTACAACTTACAATATCACTTAATTTTTAATTATAAAATAACAAATAATTCATCATAGATAAGAATAATGTTACATGTTTCAAATAGTATCTCAATTTTTTATCGTAAATGATGTACTTTCTCACATGACGTTAATGTGTAAACAATTGTCTTGTAGTCCAAAAAGATGGGCCTGTCCGTTTTGGTCAGTTTTAACTCTCTTCAAGTATGCCCTCGTTATTTACCATTTCCGAAAAACAAAGATGTGTAAACATACCAAATAATTAAGAGGATTGCAAAAATCTAAATTATGATCTCAGAGAAAAAGAAAGAAAGATCACAACAAAAGGAGAATCAGAATGAAATAATGTTATGACAATAGATTTAGTTTGGAAAAAAACTCCATATTCTTGACTCAGCTTATCAAATACCAACAGAAAGTTAAACCCATACATAAAAATCAGCAACAGAAGTAACTAGCAGATATCGCTGAGGGGCTCATTTTGTCAAACACTAATAATTCTGTCCTTGTTTCTAGCTTTAAGCATTCACAGTGTAAAACCAACTTATATCATTTTAATTTATTCAAGTTTCATGACATTAACGTAAATTTTTTTTTTTTTTTTTTTTTTTTGGTTCCTTAATGTTTTCAGAAACATTTTCATTCAAAAAAAAAAAAAAAAAAACTTTTATTTATGTTTCAACTCCCACATCAGTTGGGAAATGATAAGAACCCATTCCCAATTAATAAGATGTTGGATAGTGGGCCTTTGATAGGAATTGGGCTGAGCAGTGGTCTTTTTGTGGGCTTGGATAGAACTTCCTGAAAACCGGTTTGCCAAAGGAGGGTGGCCAAGCCCTTTATAATCCACATACCTCCATTTCCTTCCAATGTGGGATCCAACATTCCCCCACGCTTCGAGGCCTAACGTCCATGTGGCACACTCTGAATGGCTTCAATTTGGTGCCCCTTCCCAAGCGCTCTTTCGAAACATCGTTGGCCCACTCTGGACGGCTACTCTTAGAGGTCGCCCTTCCAAAACATGGGCTCGAGCAAGGTTGGCTCTAATACCATTTGATTGGAACCCACATCCCAAATTAATAAGATTAGTTGAACGTGGGCGTTTGATAGAAATTGGGCTGGAAAATGGGTTTTTTATGGGCTGAGTGAAAACTCTCATTGAAAAATAGCTTTCCAAGAGAGGGCGCCCAAACTCTTATAACCACATGTCCGTCTTTTTCTATTTAATATGGGATTAATAGGAAACTACCCTTGCATTATTTAGCATGTTCTAGAGCAAAGACAATGATACACAAATGTGTCTTATTTTGCTGGAACGTAGGTTGACCGTAATAGGATTCACATATCATAGCAATTTCGTGGGTGATCGCAATTCGGCAAGTTGGTCGCTGTGGCAGCAGGCCAAGCGTGGTTGGTGTTGTGCTTCATTCTGTGAAAATAAAAATCAACATTAATATTCTGAGTAGGGGATTATTACAAGACCAGCAAGACAGAACCAATGATAGTATATAGTCATATAAACTAATGTATAAATAAGAATAAGGTGATATCCCTCTATGTAATATTTTAAATTTGACATTCATGTCGCAAATGATGAGTAATGTACATAATGATATAGTATTATCAACCAAAACCTGGGTTGGAGTGGTTCGACAAAAAATCTTGGGTGTATTACTCAAGAGATCCTGAGTTAATCTTTCATCGGTTGTTAATAAGGGTAGCAACTGAAACTTTTATCGACCAGTAGTTCCAAGGTCCGGGATAGTAGTGATGTGCGTATAAGGACTTAGAAAATCCCGGTCACTAAAAAAAAAAAAAAAAAAAAAAATTGTCGTAATATGAATAAGATGAAAATCGTGAAATGAAAATTTAGAATACTATTCATATTTTTTTTAAATAAAGACTTGTACAAGGTGAAATTATATAGCTAAAAAAATTTGGCAACAAAATGGACTTTAGAAGAAACTCTGATGATCTAGATGCCTAATGAAAATCATCATGTTGAGTACTTACCCACAGGCATTAAAAAACAAGCGCTAGCGTAAACATGATAACATAAGAAACGTATTCATGTTTTCTCTTTTATGTACTCTTCAACTCTTGAACTAAAGAAATCTGTGATATATGATGTTGGGATTCTACTATTTTATTGAGGGATAACCAGTTAGATGATATCCTAATTAATGAGTATATCAGTGAGAAAGATATACATGCTAAATAAGTATCCACCTAATATTAAGCTTCTTCTTAGCTACTCATAGGAATTGAAATTTTCTCAACTAGAAATAATTGATGTATGAAACCTAAAGAATTTTTAGGATTTATCTGAATTTATTGAATTCTTTGTTTTTTATTTTATTTATTTTTTTCCTTATTTGTTTCATTTATTTTCAAGTTCAAATAAGAAATGTTCCCTACATAACCACTTACATCAATTAATATCCAAAACTCTACTTCAAGGTTGTTCAAAAAACAATTTTAGCTATAAATCACATAACTTACTTAATTGCTTTTAATAAAAAAATTACAGAGACAAAATAGTTGGAATATACTAGACTATCAAGTTTGACACCATCTAGCATGATCTAACAGGTTTAATTAGACTGTCAAACCATAATATTAAATCAGACTCTATTTAGGCTATCAGTCTACATAAATCAAATCACCGACCAATTATATCTCAATGAAATATGATAGTCTAGTTACTTCCAACTATTTTGTCTTCGTATTTTTTTTATTAAAAGCAATTAAGTTAATGATGTGATTTTATAGCTGAAATCGGTTTTGAAAAAACCTTGAAGTTTAACACCATCTAGAAGATTCTAACAGTTTTAATTCCACTAAAAAAAGCCAATAATCACTACAATTGGCAAATACTTTGAGTTGTTTCATACTTTTATTGATTGTTTTTCTAAGTAATTCTAGTAGGAAAATTAGAAGATACAAAAATTTCATATTAAATTAACACATTAACTGTTTTCATTAAAAAAAAAAATGGCACTTATATACATATATATATGATGGAACTCAAATAACATAAGTATAGTATTATTATAAGACCAAAAACCAAATGATACCATACGAACGATTTTAAGGACTTAATCTTTTATTTATAATGCAGAATGTCTTGATAATTAATTTTACAACTTACAATATCACTTAATTTTTTAATTATAAAATAACAAAATAATTATCATATAGATAAGAATAATGCTGCACGTTTCAAATAGTCATCTCTCTTGATTGTTTCAACATCATTGATGCCTGATTGATGTTGAAATTAATAGTTATCAATCAATTGATAAACAAAGAACAAGCATGAACATGACAATTATGTAAAGCTTAGTCATGGAATTGTGCTTTAGTAAAACTCATAATTATATATCTTTTTCATTTAACATTTCTTGACTCAATTAATTATCTGAAATTTTGAAAATTCAATATTATTCATAAAACAGATAACATAATAATATAAAGTTGAGTAATTATTTATAGAATTACTCTTTACATTATTATTTAGCAGTTTTTAAAGCAAAGACAAGACTCTGGTCCGCAAAGTGCCTTTGTTGCTAAATTACCATACGCTTGTCTACACAGTGAAAAGCATAAATCGGGAGTGCAATTCGCCACCTTGAATGCCCTTGGCAGCAAGCAAACCTTTCCTGTTTGCATTTCTGTGAAAATTAATTCAACATTAGCAATCTGAGTAGAAGATTATTTCAAATATTTATAATCTTGAAATGACAAATGGAAATCTATAATCGTGAAATAATTATAAATTACCGATAGGTATAACAAGAAGAAGCATGACGAAGACGAATATGTGAAACTTATTCATGGTTTCTCTTTTACTCTTCAGCTAACTAGAAAAGAAATTGTGATATATATTTTGAGCATTCCAATATTTATATTGGGGGGATTAACAGTAAATTAATTAGAAAATATCTTAATTAGTTAGTGTATCTTGAAAGAAAAATATTAATGCCAAATCAGTATCAGAGTAAAAACTATGAAATCTAGGCCAAATCTAAACAATTAAAGAAAATATAAAAATAAAATACCAAGTATCAGTTATAGAAGGATTGAATTTAGGGCTTTTTTCCTTTTTTTAAAATTTTAAATATATATTATACATTTATTAATACATAATTAATATCTCTCTAATGACATTTCAAAATCAATTTTGGTGTCTTCTAATATTTTTTTTTGTTGGTAACATCCCACCTCATTAAGCTTCTTCTACAACCTACTCACTTAGAATTTGAATTTTTCTCAATCGGAAAGAATTTATCTAGGATAACCTTGAGTAATCTTAAGGATATTTATTGTGATTTTTCTTGGATTCCTTCCATTTTCTTTCCTTATTTGTTTTTATTTATTTCCTAGTTTAAATGGGAGAAAACTTCCATGTTTGGAGGGATTTTCTTGCCTATCAGGTGCAGATTTTATTTCCACTTTCCCATTTTTTATATTTACTAATTATTTGTTTCTATCTTTTATTTATGATATAACTTTATAAATATAAGGATGTGCCAAGCCAAATCTATAACCACCGATGGCCATGGGTGTATTTTTATTTTTTAACTTTTCAAAAATATTTAAAAAAAATATTTTTAGTTGTTTATTAAAATCAAAATCTTTAGTTCTAGCCTTCTAGGTATTTGTCTTTTTTTTTTTTTTTTTTTTTTCTTTCAGTAATTATACAGTTAGATATAATAAATTTGAACTTGGGAATTCTTGGAATATAGTGTATGTAGTATCCCGAATGTCGCAGGTAATATATTAAGCATATATACTAAATGGAATACTTTTTATCTTATGATTTTCCTAACTATTCGTGGAGTCTCATATTAATCGTGGGATCATATTAAAAAGATATTAAATGGAATTAAATTAGATAATAGTTCTTTAATTTTATCAAAATCTTTTTATAATTCTTTAATATTCCCTTATATGAAAGGAATGCCAAACACCTTATAAGTCCAATATTTCAGGTAAGTCACAAATTAATTTTGTGATAAGTGACCCTAAAGTTTAAACCAGAAAGTCAATGAAGGGAGCAAACATTCTTAACTGTCAGACTAAATCCCTTGGGGTTTATATTATTCTTTCTTGTAAAGTTCTAGTTAAGCAAAGAGGGAAATTATGAGATTTTCGTTTGATACGAAATCGTGTATCAACAACTGGCATCGTTTGTAAGAACCACGGTGACAACCTGCTCTAGTTATGTAGTGGGGTCGTTAATCCTTAAAATCAGAATGAACCTCGTGTTGAGAATAAACTGTTGAATGTAATGCTTCCTCCAAGCAAGAAAAATAAAGCCAAGAATCCTGTTATCGGGGCCAGTGTAACGATGGTGGAGCCGTAAGAAGTGCTTCTAGAAACCATCCATATTGCTAGATATAGCCCACTAAACATGAGAAATTTTACCAATCGAAGGAATTTCCTGGGGAATCAAGATCCCATCATGGATCCAAGTCCTAGTAATCAAACGGAGACCCTTAACCTTAAGTGAAAACCGAGAAGCCTCTAGAGAAAAATGTAAGGAGGTAGTAAGCATACAGAAGTTTACAAGTAAGCTCGGTCTAAGCCCAGCGTATTTACGTCTTTATCATTTACATTAGACAAAGTGACTCAATTATTAACACATAACTTCCTGATATTTGCATATAATCAAGAGATTATCTTCTAACTAGTAATGTTAAAATGGATTACAGTNTCTACTATACTGTTGTGCGAAACATAAGGGATCTTTTTATCTTTTTTAGTTATTTTCTCTTGTTCTACAGTTTTCTTGTCCCTAGTTGAGCATATATATTAGCTGCCCTCTGTGCATGAATTGTTTTTTGTGAATACTATATATGTTTGAGTGAAGTTTTTCTGTCTTTATCGCTTGCTTTTTCTTCTAGCTTTCTGCACTCTGATAATTTACTGATCGAAGTTCACTGAGATTTTCTACTTTTATAGTATGAGAGCCACAGTGATCCTTGATCATGGCAGAACCATAACACACAAGCTCAACCAGTAGTTCAGACAGGAACAAGCACTACATATACTTCACTTACACAACCTGGTTTAACTAATTTAATCACATAAACCATGTTCTTTTCATGATATGCTAAATTTGGTTAAGTGTTGGGATTTGTAAATAATATATATTGTGACAATCAGTTTATCTCTGTTGTTATTAATAATGATTTAATAAGCTTTTACCATATTATATGTTGTTATGGTCAATAATTTTTGGGGTATTACTTTGGAAGTCCATAAAATCTTAGTATGAATAATCACAAAAGTGGGCATGTATACAAGTAGCTTTCTCAAAAGAAGAGATTTATATGGTCTATCATTTGAGTTCTCCAATTATTTGTTCACTTTAAACCAGATCATCAGGAGCCTCATGCTTTCTGATGTTTCAAAGTGATTGGTTCCACTTTCCGGCTCTGAATCTGACCACATCTGAGGATCTGGCCTCTTCAAATGGGCTGTGCCCATTTGGGTTCCAAGCCCACTTTAAGGGCCCAGGCCAGCCCATTTAAGGTCCAGTTCTTGCATGACCTCTTGTCTAGTTAGGGCTCTTCTCATTGCCAAGTGTCTCCAGCCTCGCCAACTCATGTA
Source organism: Pistacia vera (assembly GCF_008641045.1). Lineage (NCBI taxonomy): Eukaryota > Viridiplantae > Streptophyta > Magnoliopsida > Sapindales > Anacardiaceae > Pistacia > Pistacia vera. Next base: position 26,281 of record NW_022196338.1, read on the forward strand.
TTGTTCTCTTGTTACGATGCTCATCTTCTGCCTGCCTCAGCCAAATTTTCCATGTGAACTTCCTTAACCCAACTCAAATATGTTCCAAGCTTTATGATGAACAATGAGCACACCAAAAACGTCCATATTTGATCTAGGGAAACCCTCATTCCAAAAAAAAAAAAAGGTCCCATCATCTGTTTATATAAGTCAAATTAAATTGGGTTACATGATAACAAACTATATATTATGCATGTTGTGTCTAAACTATTTCCTCTAGCCAAGCTTTCCTGGTTCTGGAAAAATGACTTCTTCTCTTTGTTTTCCTCACCTCTTCTTTTTGATATTCTCTTTGGTCATCCTCACAGCGCAATCCCGAACAATTTTGAGGCCAAACAACCTTGTTCTACCGCTGCAAAAAGATAGCTCAACACATCTTTTTGTGACCAACATCCACAAGAGAACTCCTCTACTACAACTCCCCTTTGTTGTGCACTTAAATGGCCAATTCCTGTGGGTTAGTTGTAAGCACGACTACTTATCTTCAACCTACCACGCCCCCTTTTGCCACTCCACTCAATGCGCCAGAGCCCAAACCTCTTACTGCCACACTTGCGCCTCCGCAGCCAGATCCGGATGCCACAACAACACATGTGGGGTCATGGCTAGGAACCCCATCACACGCCAAACAGCCATGGGCGAGCTTGCTCAAGATGTGCTCTCAATTCAATCCTTAAAAGGGTCCAACCCCGGCCCTTTGGTTTCTATCCCTCAGTTCCTCTTTGCTTGTGCACCTTCCAAACTTCTGCGGAAAGGTTTACCGAAAAATGTTCAAGGAGTTGCAGGACTAGGCCATGCGCCAATCTCTCTACCGACTCAACTTGCCTCACACTTCGGCTTCCCACCAAAATTCGCCTTGTGTCTTCCTTCAAAATCATCGACAAACGGTGTCATGTTCTTTGGAGACGGGCCTTATTATATGCATCCAAATATTGATGTTTCACGTTCGTTAAGCTACACCCCTTTGACAATAAGCCAAGAGGGACATTACTACATTCCCGTAACATCAATAGAAATAAACAACAAGCCTGTCCCGATTGACACATCCTTGTTAACTTTCAGTCCTCATGCCGGAACAGGCGGCACAAAGCTCAGTACAGCAAAGCCTTTTACAGTTCTTGAACACTCAATCTATCAATCTTTCACCAAGTTCTTCACCAGCCAGCTCTCCGGGATACCACAGATGAAAACTCCTGTGGCGCCATTTGGAGTGTGTTATGACACTAAGAAACTAAGCTACTCAAAGATTGGACCCCAGGTGCCGAACATAGACCTGGTGCTGCAGAACCAAAACGTGAAGTGGAGAATCAGTGGAACAAACTCGATGGTGGAGGTACGACCCGGGGTAACATGTTTAGCATTTGTTGATGGAGGGTTTCGGCCGAGGGCTTCAATTGTTATTGGGAGTCATCAGTTGCAGGACAATCTTGTGCAGTTTGATCTGGCTAAGTCGAGGCTTGGGTTTAGCTCCTCGTTGCTGTCTCGGAGGACTAGTTGTGGCAACTTCAACTTCACTACAACTAGTGCAACTCCATAGATGAGGTTGTGTGAGAGGTTTATGTAAATCATGTAAAGTTCTACTACTTTACCATGTCAAAATAATGGAATAAAACACTTGGTTTTGATGGTTTGATACTTTGATTACTACTCAAGAAATTACATTTAATTAAGAAGGTCAAGAGTGTAAAGTTTAACGGATATGGGAAGCATACGAAAACATGAATCGGGGTTTAAGGAATGAAATTGTTATATCTATACATAAAATTTAAAGAAATTTGTGAATTTTGTGGGACGAAGTACATCAACCTACAGTATAGAGTAAGTGAGATGTAGAAGTCATCTGAGCAGCAATTTAACAGTGGAACGGGGTGGTGGGTTGTTATGCTGAGTAATTGAAGTACATGTAAACTGGTTTGGATACCTGTTAAAAAAAAAAAAATATAAAGGTCTTAAATCCACATCGTCATTATTGATAATTTAATTTTATAATCCATCTTGATTTTAATATTTGAGTTTGACGACCCCATCTTTTAGTTTCTTGATAAAGTGAAAAGACTTTCTTGATCATTATCAAGATTTGATAGATCATATATAATGGAGCAAACGGTATATTCCCATCCGAAGTTTGGCAAAATCCTAAGTTGGTATCCCATATTACATTTATTATATATTCTCACCCTTGAAGTAACAGAAAATTATTTAGTGTAACGATCAAATGGTAAAGTAGTCGTTTTATAGGAGTTGGAGCACGTTAGTAGTTCGTCGTCTCTAACAATGCTCCGATGCATTTTAATCAGACGCAGCACACGTTAGTAGGCGTTGCCCCCAGCATTTTTCACTCTTTTCTAGTGATTCTTCCACCCAAAATACCCTTGTCACCACCATTTGAACCCTCATGCTCCTCTCTACAAAAACCTTAACCTTATCCCCACAACCCCCCCCCCCCCAAAAAAAAAAAAACTCGTCAATTGCCGGCCATGATAGGCATGCATGCAACTATTTATTGTCTATTTTCGACTGTTTTGAGCAGTGACAACCCCAATTACTACCACCATTTGACTCCTTGTCCCCCTTACTAAACTCCTAACCTTCCTAGCCACTGCAGCTCACTGTTTGCCGCCAACCACTTCACCAAAAAACGCGATGAACATGAACCTCTCGACCAACGAATGACAACTAACTGGTTGTTGGGGATAGAGAGGTTTTGTAGAGTTGGAGACAATAGTTACAGTGGTGGTGTCCAATTGGATTTTGGCTGTCGGGATCTGGTGAAGAATAGTGAAACCCTAAACCTAATGGCGTTAGTGATCAGAAGGGTCAATGAGTTGGGCAATAGAAGGGTTTTGGAGTACGGGCAATGGGGAAGATGATGGAGGTGACGGAGGGGTTCAACTTTGTTGGAAAACAGCCCAAATAAGGCAAAAACCAAGAGGTGCGCAGTCGCTGACGGCATTATTGAAATAAATTTTATAGTAAATTGGTTAATTTTATAATTTTACTAATTTAGGGATTTAAAAGTAATTTATTAATTTATTTGTCAAGGATATTATGGTAATAACACTCTCTGTAACCTAAAAATCGCCAACAATGTTAATTTAAGATTAAGAATCTAGAATAAATACAATAATGGTAATAGCACTCTCTGTAACCTAAAAATCTCCAACAATGTTAATTTAAGAGTAAGAATCTAGAATAAATACAATCAAGAATACAATCTTGAGATTTTGCCCAAGCTTGGGTGGGAATTTTGTAAAACTCAAACTGTCAAAACATTATGATAATGGTGGACACTGGACTTGCGGCTTGGGCCTTGGGGTGGCCATAGTCACAATTTTTATTATTAAATTTTAAAAATATTCCATTCCTTTAAATTTAATAAATTTTACCCCTTTGACATTTGTCCCCCTTCCTCGTGATCCTTTTAAATGCAATACCTTAAATACACTTTTGTTTGGGTCTCCTCATGACTTAAATGTTACACCTTAGTCACCTCACAAAGGCTCAAACCTAATTTCTTGGTTCCGNTCAACCACAAATTATGAACGACGTAAAAAGTTTTCACTATACACTATTACTTAACTCAATTAGTCCGACCCGTTTTGTACTTCTTAGAATTGAGGCAAACAATCATTCACCCTCACGAACTTGTTTTTAGGCTTTACGACAACTTAATTCACCTCAAATAAGTTTATACTTAATATTTTAGTCATTATACAATGTTTTATCAGTGTATTTTATAAATTTTATGTTTTTGGTTTATAAATTTTACGTCATATATATATTGACACCATGTTTATCAAATCATGTATTAAAAATCTAATTTTTTGAATCGTGTATCGCGTATCGTAAGATACGCCTTTTTCAAAAAAATTAATAAAATAATAAAAAATTTCTAAAAATTAATATCATTCCTAAGATTAATTAAAGAATTTTGTGGTATTATTAGCTTTAAATTACGGTATTTCATAATCAAAATTAATCACAAAATTCCAAGATCAATGTCAATGTCGATATCTCCACTTATATTATTATTATCATGTAAAATGGGCAATACATATTCCTCTTCACTTTCTTCATACAAAATGGGTTTAGTGAATCGGGTTGGGTGACCCGGTTTCGACACGAAATTTTTTTTGGACCTTTGGTCTAAATTAATAAAGTCGTATTAATTTATATCGATATTTTTAAGGATACGAACGGATACATATCGTATCGTAAAATACATATCAACGTATCGAAAAATTTAGGATATACTCTCTGATACGTATTGTTGACGACCTGTATCGAATCGTATCGTATGATATATATCGGATATCATAAGATACTAACAACCATGATTGTCACTGCTTTTTAACTATATTAGTGATAACAAATTGAAATTGAATATTTAGAATATGATATTTTCCATTAAGTCTGTATTATATATTATCCCTACATTTTAATATAATAACCAGCCATTAAATTTCACTAAAATCCATTGTCATAGGGGCCTATGATGTTTCCAACATCACAATTTTCTATGGTTCACCATTTTCAGATAGTCAAACAAGCAATTATTTAATCCCATAAAACAAGGAATAAGATAAAGGGACTCCTTGACCCATGGCCTCTCATGTCCTACTATTTGCCCATATATTTGAGCTTTTGGCCAAATGGGACAAAGGGATAATTTGTAATTTCATGTTTTGGTTTGAAAAATATGGAATTCAAATCAAACTGTAAATATTTTCGACTCAATTGAGTAAAATTATTATCTGCTTTCAGACGTGTAAATTTATTTTTAAAATTTTATAAAAAAAATAATTTTTTTTACTTTTCATTTTATGGCATGATGATAAGCTCTTTAGTAATTGAAATTAGTTATATGATCCAAGTGTTTTGTTTGAGTAGAGAGACATCTATCACATCTATGTAATTTTTAATTTTTTTGTTGATCGGAAGTGTCCGACCTAGTTTGTGTGCACCTCAACTAATTTTTTAGGGTTTTGACGTTAACGACCGAGTAAATTCTCTCAGTAGCCACCTCTATTAACGTCTGTGGAGATTCGAACTCAAGAACTCATATTAAACCTCTTTACTGTTTTATCATCAAACCATCTAGTGATGATTTACATTTGTATAATCACCTTAGTCTATTGTGCTTATTATCCAAGTGACTAAAGGATAGGCTTGTTTTCCGGTCAAACGGGGAGAGGTTATTAGAAAAAAAAAAAAAAATTACCCAAAACTCGTATACCAAAATCAACACTACGAAGATACATGTCCCAGTGTGCTTTCGCTCCTAAAAAATTGCCCCCCTGCATTTGATGGTGGCCACAACGCCTGGTCACTACAATTAAAAATTTGTGCGTTCTAGCGGAAACCCCTTATCAGCCATATCATTTACACCAGGAGGAAACACCAATTTGACCCTTTGCCAACAGACCTCGGCTGATCGAATTCCCCTTTTCTTTATTTTATCCTTACGCCTTTAACACCCAATCAATCTACCAGTTAAATCTCCTACAATAATTAGTGTTTTACTTAATAATTTAATTTATACAAAGTGTATATATATGGGTCGCATGCCATATCCAGGCTTGCAGAATAATTTTCGCGTACAGTCTATCCCTGACCGACCTTTCGAAATGATGCCCAGAGTACACAACTCATGTACCACCCTGTTGTCTAGTTAGAACACACACGAAGCCGTGTGGTGTCGCCGATGTGGGTAGCAGAGATTCCCTTTTCTGCTTCATTGTTTATTTTCCCTTGTCCTTGCCATCTATTTTACTTCTTTCCTATTTTTCGCCTGAATTATTTGGGGTAGGGGAGGGGTTGGTAGAGTGTGGGTTATAGGGATAGGTGTATAACTGCTGCTCAATGTGTAATAATAAATAACGATCCCATCACACCTTACTCCGTGTGAAACGAGAGACTCCATGAGGTGCGCTGTTTCATTTTTTTTTTTTTTTTATAATTGAGCTATTTATATCAGTTTGCACACATCTCGACTAATCTTTAAGGGAAGTTATCTCACGGTCAGTAACGGATCCACAAATTTTTTATTAGGGTGGGTCAAATAAAAAATAATACATATAATATTCATATTCTATGTTTTTAGTTGAAATTGTTCAAAAAAAAAAAAAAATTTATATATAAATATTTTTTTTTTAAATTTGAGGATGGACCATGGCCCACCCTCGACATACTATAGATTTACCCCTGCTTACAGTACCCACCATCGTAACCCCTAGATAAATATGGACAAAATACTACCTTTACGCCCAATAGAGAATCGAACTATTTCACTTTTCCTCGTAAGGATTTCATAAAAATATAAATTTATTGATTTCACTTTCAAATTTTTCTGTTGAACCCATGTGGTTGATCAGGCTAGCCAGGTGCCAAGCTCATATCACATATTGTGTAGGTGATGACCTCATCTATTTGGTCCATCACACTTGGATTTCTTTGTCTGGTTAGTCATAACCCTAATATTATTTATTGATATTTTGTAGCTGTTTCTTGCACTCAAAAGATGCCTTTAACCTTAACACAAAAATTTTCAAACGATCCCATAATTACTCATTATTAATTTATCTTACAAACATCATTTTGTTATCACCTTCTATGATAGCTTTCGCTACAGTATACAACGGTAAACTAAGTTAAAACTTGTAAAATATCGAATGCATAATTAGATAACCTTTTTATGAATGAAATCTCGTAATTCAAATTATCTTTTCGGGTTAATAAACGTAAATTTCTATAATCTTGTCATACAGTATATTAAGTTATGAACAAATCTATCTGATTTCGTCCGATGTAGATTGTACTGATACTTTCTATATATTTTTTTCATTATTTTGTTTGTATTTTTTTTTTTTTTCTTTTATTTACATGATGATACTCTCCATAAATAGTAAAAAATTTGTAAAACTTCTCTCGTATTAACTCTTATGGACTAGTGACGGTGCCAGCCTCTTATAACTCTAATAAGCTAAAAATGTGTAATACTGAAAGGCCTCTTACTGCGTATCGGGACTAGGTGAGGGCGGTGTGTACAAGGCTCGTAAACTAAGAGTAAAACTTGTGAGTACAAGTTACGATCACTGTCCACTTGGTGGACGATGAGTCAACATGAATTTATTTTTAAAAATTACATATATCCTTAAATTTTAATATATTACAAATTTTTTTTACAAAAAGTTCATAGTCCTAAAATTTTTACTATTTCACCAAAAATACCCCCAAAAATACTTTTGACATTTCTCCAAAAAAGACCCCTATAAATTTAAGGTAACCATACTATAATTTGAAAAAATTACAACTCCTTAAGACTTGAATCGGACAGAAAAAACTCAGGTTCCCAGCCCTGTCTGGTCCAGTTTTAAAACAGAGTAAGTACAGTATTGCAATAAATAGAATAATATAACATTTAGGATGAAAATGGGCACAACCCAGTTATATTTTCATGTCGGTAAAATACACATAAAAGCGGAAGATATAAGCAGATAAGGACCAGGTGATAGGAATAAACTAAGGTAAACCCGAAGAAAAAAGTTAATTTTTTTGTTATAGAGAAGACATCTAGTTTAAATCAAATCTTGGGAATTTTTAAAGAGAAAGAAGATATGATTATCAAATTGTTTTTACCATAATGTGCCAGAAATATAACGTGTCAAGTAGAAAGACTGTAAATAAGATAAGAGGGGAGCGAGTACAGCTCTTGTGTACATATGTAGTCGATCGTATTTTACAGACAGAAAATATCTACTTGTGTTGTGTATTTGTTTGTTAATATCTTATATTCTATGATGCCTTGCTGCCTGTGCAACCGCCTTCCTCTCTCCTTCTCCTCTCTGGTATTATAAAAATTAAAGTCAGAACAGCTCACAAATCACAATGTCCTCAATTACCTAAACAAAGCTCAGCTTGCAAAAGATAAGTTTTAAATCGCTCAACAACTGCCTTTCAACGCTTTCAGAGTTTTTGTCTCTTAAGACAAACCAACCAAACCAACTTCACTTTGGTTCTTCTCTCTTCTTTCTGTTCATTCACTACTTCTCAGATCTCTCTGGCTTCAAAAAAACAAACAGGAATAAGCAAGATTTCACGAAGTTACAGGTACTCCATCTGTCTGTTCATGCTTTAAAGACTATTTCCAGGTCTCACCTTTTTTTTTCTGCTTCTTCTATGCTTTAACGTCGATATCTGTTTATTCTGTGACTCTGGTCTATACCTGTATACTAGTTTGGTTTGTTTGCTTTTCTTAGCGTCCTGTGTTCTCAGAGGAACATACACTGTGATGGCTGCAGAAAGAAAGTGAAGAAACTTTTGCAGAAATTGATGGTATGCTTCTTTGTATATCCTCCTTATTTTACTGTTTCTTGTAAGGATGTTTAGTGAGTTCAAGTTTTATTTTTTTGGTTAAGGTTCTTAGGGCTAATTGTGTAATTGTTTTGTAATTTTGTGATTTTAGGTGTGTATTCTACAAGCATCGATGCAGAGCAAGGGAGGGGGTCAGTAACAGGCACATGTTGACCCAGCCTTCTCACAGTGAAGCTTGAGAAACAGGGAAATCTGCAGAGTTATGGGGGCCTCTCAAAAAGGTGTCAAACACTACCAAAATCTTCTCACAACCAGTTCAAAAATAGCATTTTGAGAATGGGAAGGGGTAAGACCAACAAATCTCAAAGGGTGGTGGAATAATAACCAACCAAAAGGTGCCATCAACAACAACAATTATGCAGCAATTCAAAGGGTCTAAGGATATGAAGATGATGCCCACCAAGGATAAAAAATCTGTCAAGTTTCACTTGCCTGAGGATGAGTTTTGATGATGAGGATTTTGATGACAGCTGATTATGATGATGAAATTTTGATGATGAGTTTAGATGATGATAGAGTTTGATGAGGAGGAGGAGTTTGGCCATGGCCATGGCCATGCTCACATGGCCATAATGGTCAAAACTTTCCTAACAAGATGATCCCATCATGAAGTAATGGTCATGGTGGAAACATGGGCTCATGTGAGATGAAATGGGGCTGTCATGAATATGAAACAAGGTGGTGGTATAATGGTAATGGAGGAAATGGTATAAAAAAGGAGAGGTTATTGATATACCAAGGTAATGATGGGAGACAAGATGGTAAAGGAGACAAAGGAGAAAGAGGGAAGCAAAGAGAGCAACAAAGGAGGGCAGAAAGTAAAGAAGGTAAAGATAAAAGGATGGTACAAAAAAAGCGGTGGTGGATTTCTAGGTGTTTGGTAAAAAGAAGGGGGGTGAAGATAAAAGAGTGGTAAAAATAGTAGTGGTGTGTGGTGGGTTATTAGGTTGGTCAAGAAGGATAAAGATGAGAAGATGGTAAAGTAGTAACAAGAGTGGCAAGAATGGTGTGGTGGAAACAATAATGGCAATGGGCCCAAAAAGGTGGGGGTATAAAAACGTGGATTCCATGATATGAAGAAAATGAAGAATGATTTCCATGATTTTGATGTCACTGTCATGGCAAGGGTGGTAAGGAAATGGAGGAAATGGTCATGGTGGTGGCCATGGCGGTGGGTGGTGGGGGTAGAATGTGGGTCAGATGGGTCACATGGACAAATGGGCCAGATGGGGCCAGATGGTCAAATGGTGTAACCATCCAATGGCCCAGATGGGTACCATCAATGGCCGATGGAACTATCAATGGGGCAAATGGGAAATTACCCATGGGTCAGATGGTTAATATTCCAGCAGTGCCAAGACTACCAGCAGCAGCAGCAAGCAGCCGCAGCCGCAGAGCAATGAATGGTGATTTATCATCAGCGATGGGGCCAGGAACCCTTACAATCCAATATATGGCATGATGATGATATTCAACGAGGATGAACGGTGCATGAGATGTACCAACCATGATGATGCAAGGCCTCATCCAGCCTGTTAACTATGGACCCCCACCACCATCAATGAACCCTCCATGTAACTGATAATTACACTCCTTTTCAGTGATGAGAATGCTATAGTTGTGTATCATGTAAAATTATTTGAAATAGTTTTAATCTTGTATTGTTGGTTTTGGTTAATCGTCTTGTGTTTGTGTACTTTTGTAGTATCACTCATAAAACAGGGTGCAGGTTTAAGAAATATCACTATTTGCCGTAATGGGTAATTTGTGTTTCATCTTTTCTCCCCACCTCTTTGAGTTCTTTCAATCCTTCACTTCTATTACCATGAAAATTTGACCTAGTTAACTTCAGAGTCTCGGAACCTTAGTAACTTCAGAGTCTCGGAAGACTAGTTAGGAAACATAAACTGTGTGGCACCCGCGGTTACCCAAAAAAAAAAAAAAAAAAAAAGTGTTCGTTTTGTTAAAGTGTATAATGGTTTTATGGTCAATAATATACAATGGGTTATTGCTTTAGAAGTATATAATATCTTTAGTAGATGAATGATCACAAAAGAGGACATGTCCACAAGTAGCTTTCTCAAGAAGAGATGTTTCTATTTGCTTTAATAACTGTTGGTTTCAATATCAACGGTTTTGGCATCAATCCCCATCCATCCAGCCTAAACGTCTATTTGCCTTCAACTTTTGACTTTAATCATTTGAGTTCTTCAATTATGTGTTCACTTTAGGCCAGTTTCCATCAGGACCCTAATGCTTACATCTCAAACAACTTTGAGGCCAAACAGCTTGTGTACCACTGCCAAAAAGATGCTCAACAGTCAACACCATCTTTTTGTGACCAACATATCAAGCAAAAACCCCTCTACTAATGGTAGACTCGGACATCACAATTATGGATGAACCAAAACCAGATTGCTATAACATATATATTCTTGATGTGATAGTTCAATCATTTGCTATAACAAAACCAGCAAATTTAAATCAATCATGGAGATGAAGATGAGATGAAGATAAATACTACCTAATGTAAGAGTAGTTGTCATATGCAGGATGACCAAACCTCTAGTTTCTACCTCCTCTCTCTCTACTAATGGTTGTGCGAAACATAAGGGATTCTTTTTATCTTTTTTAGTTATTTTCTCTGTTCTACAGTTTTTCTTGTCCCTAGTTGAGCATAAGTAGCTGCCCTCTGTGCATGATGTTTTTTGTGATATATATATGTTGAGTGAAGTTTTTCTGTTATCGCTTGCTTTTTCTTCTAGCTTTCTGCATCTGATAATTTATGATCGAAGTTCACTGAGATTTTTCTACTTTTATAGTATGAGAGCACCAGTGATCCTTGATCATGGCAGAACCATAACACACAAGCTCAACCAGTAGTTCAGACAGAAAGCACACTATACTTCACTTACCACACCTGGTTTAACTAATTTAATCACATAAACCATCGTTCTTTTCATGATATGCGAAATTTGGTTAAGTGTGGGATTTTAAATAATATATATTGTGACACATCAGTTTATCTCTGTTGTTATTAAAATGATTTAATAAGCTTTTACCAATTATATGTTGTTATGGTCAATAATTTTTGGGGATTACTTTGGAAGTCCATAAAATCTTAGTATGAATAACACAAATGGGTGTATAAAGTGCTTTCTCAAAGAAGAGATTTATATGGTATCTCAATTTTGAGTCTCCCAATTATTTGTTCACTTTAAACCAGATCATCAGGAGCCTCATGCTTTCTGATATTTTCAAAGTGATTGGTTCCACTTTCCGCATCTGAATCTGACCACAATCTGAGGATCTGGCCTCTTCAAGTGGGCTGTGCCATTTGGGGTTCCAAGCCCCCTTTAAGGGCCCAGGCCAGCCCATTTAAGGTCCAGTTCTTGATGACCCTTTGTCTAGTTAGGGCTCTTCTATTGCCAAGTGTCTCCAGCCTCGCCAACTCATGTATTGTTCTCTTGTTACGATGCTCATCTTCTGCCTGCCTCAGCCAAATTTGTCCATGTGAACTTCCTTAACCCAACTCAATATGTCTCAAGCTCTCTGATGAACCAATGAGCACACCAAAACGTCCATATTTTGATACTAGAAACCCTCATCCAAAAAAAAGTCCCATCATCTGTTATTTAAGTCAAATTAAATTGGGTACATGACAACAACTTAGATATTAGCATGTTGTGTCTAAACTATTCCTCTATCCAAGCTTTCCTGGTTCTGGAAATGACGTCTCTCTTGTTTTCCTCACTTCCTTCTTTTGATATCTTTGGTTCATCTCACAGCGCAATCCCGAACAATTTTTGAGCCAACAACCTTGTTCTACGCTGCAAAAAGATAGCTCAACATCTTTTGTGACCAGCATCCACAAGAGAACTCCTCTACTACAACTACCCTTGTTGTGCACCTTAAATGGCCACATTCCTGGGGTTAGTTGAAGCACGACTACTTATCTTCAACCTACCACGCCCCTCTTTGCCACTCCACTCAATGCGCCAGAGCCCAAACCTCTTACTGCACACTTCGCTTCCGCAGCCAGACCCGGATGCCACAACACACATGTGGGGGTCATGGCTAGGAACCCCATCACACGCACAGCCATGGGCGAGCTTGCTCAAGATGTGCCCTCATTCAATCTTAAAAGGTCCAAACCCGGCCTTTGGTTTCTATCCTCAGTTCCTCTTTGCTTGTGCACCTTCCAAACTTCTGCGGAAGGTTTACCGAAAAATGTCCAAGGAGTTGCAGGACTAGCCATGCGCCAATCTCTCTACCGACTCAACTTGCCTCAACTTCGGCTTCCCACAAAATTCGCCTTGTGTCTTCCTTAAAAATCATCGACAAACGGTGTCATGTTCTTGGAGAGGGCCTTATTATATGCATCCAATATCGATGTTTCACGTTCATTAAGCTACACCCCTTTAACAATAAGCCAGAGGGGACACTACACACCCGTAACATCAATAGAAATAAACAACAAGACTTGTCCCCTTGACACATCCTTGATAACTTTACAGTCCTCACGCCGGAACAGGCGCACAAAAGCTCAGTACCAGCGAAGCCTTTTACAGTTCTGAACACTCAATCTATCAAATCTTGTAACTATTAGTTCTTCACCAGCCAGCTCCGTGATACCACAGATGAAAAACTCCTGTGGCGGCCATTTGGAGAGTGTTATGACACTAAGGAAACTAAGCTACACAAAGATTGGACCCCAGGTGCCGAACATAGACCTAGTGCTGTCAGACAAAAGCGTGAGTGGAGAATCGTGGAACAAACTCGATGGTGGAGGTACGACCCGGGGTACCATGTTTAGCATTTTGGATGGAGGTTTCGGACCGAGTGGCTTCAATTGTATTGGGGTCACGTGGCAGGACAATCTTGTGCAGTTGATCGGCTAAGTCGAGGCTTGGGTTTAGATCTCGCTGCTGTCTCGGGGACTATTGTGGCAACTTCAACTTCACTACAACTAGTGCAACTCCATAGATGAGTTGTGTGAAGTTTTTTCTGTTAATGTAAATCATGTAAGTCTATACTTACCATGTCAAAATACTGGAAGAAAACACTTGGTTTGTATGTTTGATACTTGATTACTACTCAAGAAATTACATTTAATTAAGAAGGTCAAGATGTGACAGTTTAACGGATATGGAAGCATACAAAACAGAATCGGGGTTTAAGGAATGAAATTGTTTATATACATAAAATTTAAAGAAATTTGTGATTTTGTGGGACGAAGTACATCAACCTACAGTATAGAGTAAGTGAAGTGTAGAAGTCATCTGAGCAGCAAATTTAACAGTGGAAGGGGTGGTGGGTTGTTATGCTGAGTAATTGAGTACATGTAAACTGGTTTGGATACTGTTTAAAAAAAAAAAATATAAAGGTCTTAAATCACATCGTCATTATTGGAAATTTAATTTTATCATCCATCTTGATTTTAATATTTGAGTTTGACGACCCCATCTTTTAGTTTCTTGATAAAGTGAAAAGACTTTCTGATCATTATCAAGATTTGATAGATCATACTATAAATGGAGCAACGGTATGTTCCCATCCGAAGTTTGGCAAAATCTAAGTTGGTATCCCATATTACATTTATTATATATTCTCATACCTTGAAGTAACGAAAATTTAGTGTAACGATCAAATGGTAAAGTAGTCGTTTTTAGGAGTTGGAGCACGGTTAGTGTCGTCGTCTCTAACAATGCTCCGATGCATTTTAATCAGAACGCAGCACACGTTAGTAGGCGTTGCCCCAGCCGCATTTTTCACTCTTTTCTAGTGATTCTTCCACCCAAATACCTCTGTGCAACCACTTTGAACCCTCATGCTCCTCTCTACAAAACCTTAACCTTATCCCCACAAACACCCCCCCAGAAAAAAAAACTCGTCAATTGCGGCCATGATAGGCATGCATGCAACTATTTATTGTCTATTTTCGACTGTTTTGAGCAGTGACAACCCCAATTACTACCACCATTGACTCCTTGTCCCCCTTACCTAACTCCTAACCTTCCTAGCCACTGCAGCTCATGTTTGCCGCCCACCACTTCACCAAAAAACGCGATGACAGAACCTCTCGACCAACGAATGACAACTAACTGGTTGTTGGGGATAGAGAGGTTTGTAGAGTTGGAGACATAGTTACAGTGGTGGTGTCCAATTGGATTTTGGCTGTCGGGATCTGGTGAAGAATAGTGAAACCCTAAACCTACATGGCGTTAGTGATCAGAAGGTCAAGGAGTTGGGCAAATAGAAGGTTTTGGAGTACGGGCAATGGGGAAGATGATGGAGGTGACGGAGGGGTTCACTTTGTTGGAAACAGCCAAATAAGGCAAAAACCAAAGGTGCGCAGTCGCTGACGGCATTATTGAAATAAATTTTATAGTAATTGGTTAATTTGTATAATTTTACTAATTTAGGATTTAAAAGTAATTTATAATTTATTTGTCAAGGATATTATGGTATAACACTCTCTGTAACCTAAAAATCGCCAACAATGTTATTTAAGATTAGAATCTAGAATAAATACAATAATGTAATAGCAACTCTCTGTAACCTAAAAATCTCCAACATGTTATTTAAGAGTAAGAATCTAGAATAAATACAATCAAGACATACAATCTTGAGATGTTGCCCACAGCTTGGGTGGGAATTTTGTAAACTCAAACTGTCAAACATTTGTAATGGTGGACACTGGATTGCGGCTTGGGCCTTGGGTGGCCATAGTCACCAATTTTTATTATATATTTTAAAATATTCCATTCCTTTAAATTATAAATTTTAACCCTTAATATTTGCCCCATTCATCGTGATCCTTTAAATGCAATACCTTAAATACACTTTGTGTGGATCTCCTCATGACTTAATGGATACACCTTAGTAATCCCTAACAAGCTCAACCTAATTTCTTGGTTTGTACTGATACTGATGAGATTCAAGATCGTATACATTAGTAAAATGTTTGTAATATACACACTCTTGTTGTAAAGGTGATCAAACTTGATATCTATATATATATAGATCTTTTATATAAATATTATAAGAGGTTTTGTATAATTTTTTTAATATTATTTAAAAATTTATAATAAAGAATTAATAGTTAAATTATTGAGATGTTTATGGAAAATAAAGAGTTGTTTTTCTTCGTCTTAGACACATTTTCCAAAACAAAAAATAAAAAATAAAAATGAAAGAAAAAGAAAAAGAAAAATCATATTCAAAAATCAAAACCTAAAAATATCCACGTCAGCAGATGGACTCACCAAATGATCTTAATCCTTAAGCACGCGTATCATCCAATCAAATTGCTCTATTAACAGAACCCTGGTTACAGTTCAACAGTATATTAAAACCCACAAACAAAAACGAAAAACAAAATTAAAATTAAAATAAAAAAAAACAAAAACGAAAACAATAAAACGAGCTGCAGCATAAACGGCAATACCAAAAAAATGCATTCATTTGGGTACAGAGCCAACGCTCTGTTAACGTTCGCCGTAACCATTGTCGCCTTAATGTGCGCCATCGCTTCTCTATCTGACAACCTTAACACTCCCTCTCCGACTGCTGAAATCCAGGTCAACTTACGAGTGTCTTTTATCTGATTCGTTGAATTTTTTTTTTTGGATCCGTCTTTGATTCGTGTTTGAATTAAGAGAACCCAGTTGGGCTTTTGTGATTTTGAGTGATTTTTGTTTTATGGGTTTGTGTTTTTTGTGATTGTAGGTAGTGAATATTAATTGGTTTCAAAAGCAGACGCATGGAAACGATGAGGTAATTTTTAAATTTTTTTGATTTTTAGTATTGATTGTTTTTGTAATTTGTAGAAGCTTTGTTAGATTTATGGGCTTTGAATCTAAATTATGTGTATGATTAAGTAATTAGTTTGATAAGTAGAAGCTTTAATTGATGATAGGAATATTGATAATTGTACATCATTATTTTGTTTATACTAGTTTAATGTGTGAGAGTTTAGTTTAATACATGATAAGGTGCGGCTTTGGTGATAGTGAGTGCTCTTGTTACAGTAAGTTGATCATTTAGTTCGCAGCTGGGTCATTTGGAATTTCATTGTTGATGACGCCTTTTTCGGTAGGGATAGTAATAAGTATATTGCTAGAGGAGATTGTAAACCTAGACTCGCCTTGGTACGGGTTCGATTCCCAGTCATTGTGCAATGCTGAAATGGTATGCGTGTTGTGGGGTCATTACTACCCCAGCTAAAAACATTAGGCAGTTGATTTAGGAGTTCCGGAGGATATGATGAGGGGGCTTCCCTCGCCATCTGAAAGAAGAAAATCGAACTTTGGAGTATGATAATGGTCATTATTTTCTAAGTGAACCAGAGTTCTTTTTATGGTTTCCATAATTCACATTATAGGAATAATGGATTGAAAGGGACAAGCCTGATTTAATACATTCATAGCTCTTCTTCCATGGATGTGTTGTGTTGTAAGCACACATTATTATGTCATTTATCTTCTAGCTCTTGATTCCAAATTTACTCTTAAGTAAATTTTTTCTTGTATGCAGGTCAGCCTGACATTGAATATAACCGCCGATTTGCAATCTCTGTTTACATGGAACACCAAACAGGTTGATTGTCCAAGTTTTCTTTATCTCTTTTCATGTAGAGGCTTTAATAGTTATTTGCTGATTAAAAGTGCTCTTCCAAGGTGTTTTTAGTGGTAGGTTGATACATAAGAGGTTTCCTATGATTAGACGTTGAGAAAATTGAATATGCTCATCTCTGACATGTAAACATGTTAATTAAACCCCGTAGGAAATGTATATATTGTTTTTTTATAATCTTTTAGCAGTTAATTAATTATTTCAACTTTTTNAAAAACCGTTTTTGAAAAAAATTCAACTCATTCCTTGTATCTTTTGTTTAAAAAAAAAAAAAAAAACCAATTTTAAATTTTATATAAAACATGCATTTAGAAAAAGAAAAAGAATAAGGGTTTGCAACTATAGAGTCCTTATTTAAATTAGAAAACTAAATTGAACGAATGATGTCCTACAAAATTAGGATTTTTTTTTTTTTAATATGAGTTATTTTTTTAATATTATTACTAAATTTTGTTTACTTTAAGAAGTATTTAATAAATGGTCCGAAAATAGAAAACTTACCATGCAAAACGGGTCAACAGTTTGTTAACAAACCTACAGGGTATGGAGTTTACCGGGTTTGGGCTTTTTATTTTGGACTCCTTTTTCTGAGTCTTTGGGCTCTCTTTATTGGGCTTTTCCTCCATGTCCAGCAACAAGAATTTGAGGTATTTTACAAGTAGGGTTATTTATGTAAATCCAATGTGTTTGACATTTTTCTGTGAGCACTGTTGGTTACACAATTGTGCCCTTGACCCTGGGTGTTTTGTCTATTCCGTACTAAGCACTTAGTGGTTACCTTGTGCGTTTGATATTTTCCAAATGGTTAGATTATTTAATTAATCCAATATCCAAAATATATGAATAATGTTGAGAGGTTAGTATATCTTTTGGAGGTCACATTAATAAAATTGTTAATAAACTTAAAAGGATGAATTAATGGCATTTTCGAAACCGGCAAATGCCAATTACTAAAAAGGCTAATACACTAGGGTTAGGGTCGTATTTTTTTAAATAGTTGATTTTTATTATTAAAAAAGGATAAATACACAAGATTTATTATTTAAAAGAAAATAATAAGAGATGTTGGGTATGAAACTGCACGTAATTGACAATTACCAAAAACTGATAAAATAGTTATGTCTGGATACTGTTTGTCAGAGGAGTGCGAATGAGAAATATCTTGAGTGCATGATCTTGCTGTAACTTAGTATTTCTGTAAGGGGATATTAAGGATCAACTTAACTAGGAAACCAGAAATAGGGAACGTTTCTTGTCATTGTTTTGCTGTAAAAAACTTCAAATCTCTATTGCAAAATTAGGGATTATAATTCTTTACTTGGAGGAATTTTTTTTTTACTAGTTTTGCCTGCAATCCTCATTGAGTCTCTACTCACAAAAACTGAAACCATGACCATGATTTTTATAAATGTTTTTTTCACTTGAGATTTATGGATGGCGTTGGGAAAACTCTGCAACTAAGAAAAAAGAAGTATGGCAGAACCTGCACGGTGGTCTTGGCTTCAGCAGCGAAGGGAGCACAACTAAAGGACGTCTAATTAATTTATATCAATATGCATTCAACTTCATATTAGAAGGATAATAATCTTAATAGAAAACCTAAATAGTTTTATATCTATATTTTAAAAAAGCATATTCTTTTCTTAATTCTTGCCTTTAAAGTTTTTTTTTTTTAAATAAAAATAAAAGCTTTCCCTAATGCTAATATAAAATAATGATATATTATTAAATTCATTAACGACTTCTTGTAATATAGGGTTGCCAAATTTATGAAAAAAATATATGAAGAATATTATTAAAGTTCTAATGAATATCATATAATCCCTTTTTCAAAATAACAACCTTCTCAAAGTATCAAAATAAAAAAAATAAAAAATAAAATCACTGACTTTGTGGAGGAAGTTGAATCCTTATTGGAACTCGGATAGATCCGATCATAAAGCTGTGGACAGAAGGAGTGATTTTCTGATACCTTGTAAAATGTAGCGGAGGTTGAATCCAAATACTCTGATAAACTGATGTATATGCTTCCTTGATCCAGCCGTAAGGTTGTGGACACAAGTGAGTTTCTGGTGCCTTATAAAAACAAGAGTCAAACTCCATGAAGCAATTACGATGTACAGTATTGGCTAATTCACTTGCAGCCCCCACCGCCGAAGCTAATATCCATTTTTCCAAACCTCTAAACAACATTTTCTTCTCCAAATTTTCAATTTCAACCAACTTCTTCTCTGAAAAATCAACCCTAAAAACAACACAACTTTCATCATATTCATAATTATACGTTAATAAAACATTCCCATCTGACTCAATTAGTCTACAATGGTAGAGCATTTTCCATGGGGGAATTGCAAAAGAGAGAACATCAACTGGATCAAGAATGATTTTCTGCTCTTTTACTATAATTTGAAAGGAACATAAAGAAAAATTTTTATCTTCAGATATACCGTCACGACTAACAGTAGCACAATATAGGACTCCATCCACACAAGCCAAACTAAGAATATCTCGTCCAAAATCTTCTAAACAATAATGACTAGTCCATCTTGTATCTCCAGGCCTACATGTGTAGATTATTTTCCTTATCAATCCCCAACCATTCGCAACATGAAGAAATATCACACACTCGTTGGAAGTTGGATTGCCTGAGAATATTACCTGAGAACTATCAATGTATAGAGGATGTTGTTCAATGTGAGGATCTTCCAATACCGAGAGTTTTATTGTTTCATCAGTAAAAGGATTATAGAAGTAGAGTAAATTACAAGCAAGGTGAAAAGAAACATTCTCTTCTGGTTTGGATATAAGAATCCAACCATATTTTGAATCATGAAACCTTGATCCAAATGGTAACTTCTTTTTAATCTCATACTTCTTTTTGTTAGAAGGGTTGTAGAGATAACAAAAGCCACTGTCATCTTGTTTGTACTTGTAAGCAAATATCCAAGGCAATTGATCTGCAGATTTAATAGCATAAGTATTCCACCGCCAACTTTTGCAGACAGTTCGAAAACGGATTTGATCATCGAAATATAGATGCTCCATTATCACGCTTTGTATATCAACTGGAAGATCGGACCATGACTTGACAGCACTATCATGGCTCATATTGGATGTGAAGGAGGAGAGTTTATTGAAAGAAGAACAATTCAATGTTATTATATTTAACTATATATATATATTGCATTTATGAAGAATCCTGTTTTTAAAAGGATTAATTAATAGGAAGAGTTGCTATTGAATTAGAAAACTAAATAAAGAGAATGATAATCCTGTTTCCGATTCATCACCTTATTTTCCTAGTATTCTATTGACGTATATAGAGTTAGTGTTAGATACTTTGATCTACAATATAATTTAGAGCCCAGTTAAATATATTAATTAATGTGACTTTATGATAATTGAAAATTGTATTTTAATTTGATATAAAAACAGTAAATGAGTTACACCTATATATATATATATATATATAAGAAGAATATATTTATTGAGTTTAAATGTACATTAGGAAAATAAAAATAAAAATATTAATATCTTTCTAAAATAAGAATCTTCTTTATTCTTATAATAATTAAAATAAAATAAAAAAGTAAAAGGAACCAAAATCAATGAAAGACTATTGAGTGTATTATTCAAGATGTTATGAATTTAAATCACTTGGTTACTAACAGAATGACTGTTTGAGGGTATACTCGGTCATTAACTTTAAGACCTCGAATGATTAATCGAAATGTGTGCAAGCTAACCTGAAAAAAAAAAAAAAATCAATAAAGGTAGTTAATATGTCTAAGTCATAAGAAAAAATAAATAAATTTATTCCTGATCCGGAAATACTCCTGCATTATTGCTTTTCATCACAATTTTACCAAGCCAGCAACAAAAATATAAATATAAATAAATCTTGTTTTTTTTGGCATTTTCTGTATTGAGCACCTATTAATCACAAAAATGCAACCTGACCATGTATGTTTGGCCTTTTCTGTAGTGACCACCAACTGGTTTTGGTTTTAGAAATACGACCCTAACCCTCGTTATTGACGGATCGTTAGGTCATACTTTTTAAGTTTGAAGGAAATTAATATTTTTCTATTCACCCAAATTCACTTAATCTAACGTGCGATATATGGCAATAACGTTGAGAGGCTTGTGTATACTTTTTTTAGGTTAAATTAATGAATTTTTATATTATTCTTTAATCTTTTAATTTTTGTGGTGGGAAACTTGGAGATATAACTTGCTTTCACCGTTTAACCATTCCTTTGGATCTTGCTGGACCTTATAGTGACACGTGCTCTTAACCATTCCTTTGGACCTTGTAGTGACACGTGTTCTTAACCATTCCTTTGGACCTTATAGTGACACGTGTTCTTAACCATTCCTTTGGACCTTATAGTGACACGTGTTCTTAACTTTTACTTTTTCATATATATATTTAATTGAAAAAAATTGCCTTACAACATAATTTTACGAATTTTTTCTTACGAAATCCTGACAATTTACGATCGGTTAGTTTTTAATTGGGTAAATAGAACAATAACAAGTTGGTAAAACCTATTTACGAGTTGATTAATTATAAACTATCATATTAAAATTGTGAGAGAAAATTTATAAAATTAAGTTATAAGTATAGTGTTACTCACAAAGGTAATAAAGTTATCATTTTATTATTTAACGAGTAATGCTATACGCACAGTCTATTCTCACAAACTTTCTTTCACAACCTTGACGTGACAGTTCATAATTGGTTAATCATAATTTATCAGGTGAGATCTAGATGATACTCATTACGAGCTAACCAATTGCGAGCTGCCACGTCGGATTGTGAGCAAAAGTATGTGAAAAGAAGTTGTGGGTGTAACATTTTCCTTATTTAAATTTAGAATAAAGATAGGTTATCAAACATTTCTCACAATTTTCTCTTTCAAACATTAACGTGGCAGTTCGCAATTAGTTAAGCGAGACTTATTGTTGGGTAATAGAACTCATTATGAGCTGACACGTCGTGTTTATAAAGAAAATTAGTGAGAAGAGTTGGTGAGTGTCCTATAACCGTTAAATTAAAAAAAGGGAGGATAATGACGTCATTTACCTCCATTATGTCGTTCCAACAGTAAGTAAAACACGCGTCGAGTTGTCGACTTATAAGCTAAATCTCTTGCATACATTATTGACCTTGGCAGGAGATTTGCGGGAGATATTTTTGGTCCCCATGGTTTCCCCCGCTTGCTAGCCAAGGACAGTCTTTTCAAATATTATAGTTTAATCCACACCCTTAGCAAAAACTCAAAGTAGGTGTCAAAAGACAATGTACTTCAACCCAAGGGGTTGGCTAGCTGTCAAGGAGGTTTGCTCTCTTCATTAAATTCCTGGGTTCGAACCTTATGGTCACTTATCATATTGTAACTTACCTAGTATTTTGGATTTGTAGGGTGTTCAATGGACCCCAAAGATTAGTTAAGGTGCACGCAAACTAGCCCGGATACTTCGGTTATAAAAAAAAAAAAAAATTATATGCTTTAAGGAAATTATTGTCTTTTAACACCTGTTTTTAAAGTGTGGGGACTAAAATGTAGTAATTCAAAATAAATGTCCTTATGAGGCAGGAGAAACTACAAGGACGAAATATACATATTCTCTCAAAGATTTGCCACTATTTAGCTTCACTTCACGCTTCACTTGACAGCTCTCTTCAACAAGCAATCACCTGAAGTTCCCTTAAACTATCTCCTACGGTTACCAGCACCGGAGCTGTAACCCTCACCGGCTAGGGGTAACATTATCCAACTTCTTTATTTCTTTGTCGAATTTTATCATTTTTTTTTTGAAGCTCAAACCGTTTATTATTACTTTCATTTGACTAAAATTATACATGAAATGTGAATGGTAGATGTAGGCTCTGTTCACTCTTTCTGATACGTTGTGTTAAGTGTGAGTTGTTAAAGTTTCAGTTGTTTTGAGGCATATATATACTTGGTGTTCTACTCATTGGATTGTCCGGGCCAGCTTATGAAATAGTCTTAAAGTTATCATAGACTGTTTCAAGTTCTTGCTATTCTTTACTTATGAATGTTTTTGCTTTTCAACAAGTATAGAAGGCTAAATATCTTTGGAGATGTATATAATCAGCTCTTCGTGGGGTTATATAAAGAAATAATTGTGTTTTTGGTGAGTCATTTTGCTTAGGGTTTTATTCTTTTTAGTTTGTATGTCTTTAAGTGGGAGGGTCTTTGGACTAACTTTGTATAGTTCCCCGTAATTTGGTTCAGGGAAGGGAAGATTAACTTGCAATGATGAGCGGGTGGAAGGGGAAAGAGACCAAGAGGCGGTCATGGGCTGTTCTTCATGTTGATATACTTGGGTTAATCATGAATCGTCTCTATTACTTGGATCAGAGGAATTTCCTGTTGGTATGCAAGAACTGGCGAAAAGTTAACACAGACAATGTTAAATCTGTTGATATACCGTGGATTATGGCCTTTAATCGGTGCCTCTTTTACCTTTACAACCCTTTATCCAGACGAATATACACCATTTTAAGTGCAAGAGAAAGAGGAATTCTTTTAACTGGAAGGCCTCTTGATACAAAACATGGTTGGGGGCTTTTCTTTAATTCAACAGAAGATCTTCGTAAAAACTATTGGAGGATGCTAACTGCTCTGTTCTTGTATAGTCCTTTTACTGATGAACTCATTGACCTACCAGATTTTTCTCATAAGCTCGGACAGTTGTCATCGTTCTCTTGCGTTAAAGGAACATTCTCCACAGCTCCAGCTTCATCAGATTGTATGATATTCTTGGTGATGTCATATACTGATAAGTATTGTATAGGAATATGTAGACCTGGAGACAGGAAGTGGACCGAGTTCTGGTTTGATTGTTCTAATCTAATGGTGTCGGATGTGGAGTATATGGATGGAGTGTTTTATGCTTCTTTTCCTGCAGAAGCAATAGGTGCATTCAACATTGAGCAGAAGGAGTGGAAAACGTACTCTTATCCTTTGATAAAGGATCAATGTGGTGAATACAATTGTGACTTCTTAACTGAGTCTGATGGAAAACTCTTACTTTCGGTTTATCTTTCTCAAGATTTTTGGCGTTTTCTCAGGCTCGATCAGTCACAGATGAACTGGTGTCCAATTGAGAGGTTTGATAATAAAGCACTGTTCTTGGGGGATGCATCCATGATGGTTCCACTGGAGGAGGAGACCAAAGAATTGGCAAATACAGTAAGTTATTTTGAAGATGAGTATATCTCGCCATCGCAACTCCCACGGATGTACCAGTGCAATTGGGGCAGGACAATTTTGGAGCAGGTTTGGATTCGACCTCCATAATCAAAATGATGGTTTATCTCTTTTTAACATCATTAGCTTAATACTCTTAACTGTTATGTTTTAATCTTGTATTTGGTGTGTACTTAAGTTTCCCATGTAATATAAGTACTAGTGCTTTTGTGAATCCTTTGTTTCTAGTTCAGACTTGTTTCAAAACAAAATTACTTCATGCTTGTTGGAGTTGTCGACCACTTTATCAAATCTTAAGGTAAATTACTTTCATTTAGACAAGAGAAATGAGGTAATATTGTAATAATATTGACTCTATTGGATGTAGTCTGTTAATTGGGTGAACCAAGTTAAATCGCTCGTATATCTTTTTTCTCTTTCCTGTTTGTGGTTTGTGCGTGTTTACTATTTTTGATTTCGTATTACTCTCTATTCGTTCAATGCTAACATGAAACAAGGTGATATATAAATGCATTGATCATGAAAGAAATCAATATCAGATAGAAATGTAACTTATTTTTTAAAAATCTAAGACAAAATTGTATGATATAATTGTGAAAATTCTTGGGTGGAAGAAGATGAGTGCTTGCAGAAGAACAATGGAAGGGCAGGCTATTACAACCAGAGAATGTGATCCTTGCACTCATCAATGGAGTTTGATGTTTTCATTTCTTTAATTGGCTCAACGGAAAAAGCCAAAATCTTCAATTTCAATTTCATTTCTTCATCAAGTTCATTAATTATATCTGAACTTGTTCCGGCACCTAGACAAAATACAAGTAAATTAATATTTCTAAATGGTATGAAACATGTTGACAGGGTCTTAATAAATTGTTATATGTACGTACTTAATTTAAGAGTAATACTATATTCATAACCCAATCTCATAATTTTCTCTTATAACCCAAACGTGATAGTTGAGTTGACAACGATCATGTCAGCTCTTTCCACACCCAAGACACTAAATGACTTTGACAAGAGAGGAACAATCATTCTTGACAAGAGAGGAACAATCATTCTTTCATAAGGAATTAATGTTCCTTATGAATGGAACAACTAGGGGTGTCAACCGAGCTGAGCTACTCGTGAGTCGGCTCGGCTCGGCTCGTTAAATACTTGAACTCGGCTCATTTATAAACGAGCCGAGCCGGCTCAAATAAGGCTCTAATTAGGTATCGAGCCGAGTTCGAGTCTACCCTGGCTCGGCTCGATTCGGCTTGCGAGTCAATAGTGGCTTGTTTAGGGTTTTTCTGCCAAAAAAAAAAAAAAAAAAGGTTTTAGGTCTGTCTTGTAATTTGACATATAAAAGTTTTGAAATATTGCAAATTAACCCAAACCTTAATTAAAGTTTTAAGATTTTATAATTTGTTGTGTAATACATTGTTGATGTGTTGATTTTGATGTGATTTATGTTGATTTGGATACAAATATATCAAAAATTAGATCCGATTTGTATAAAATAAGATCTGTGGGTTACATAAAAAATGGGGCAAACGAGTCGTAATCGAGCCATAATCGAGCCAGTTCGAGCTCGAGTTAATCAAGTTTTTCGAGTCGAGTCAAACGAGTTCAAGTCGAGTCACGAGCTGACTCGATTATAAACGAGTCGAGTTTTCCTGACTCGACTGACTCGTGACTCGACTCGAACTCGTTTAATACTTAACCAAGTCAGGCTCGTTTAGAGTGATACTTGACTCGACTCGGCTTGTTTACGGCCCTAGGAATAACCATTCGTTATGAGTGGAACAACGATTCCCTATGAATGAACGATCGTTTGTCACTAAGGAATGACCATTCATCTCTAAGGAACGACTATTCATCTCTAAGGAACAATCGTTCATGTTTAATCAAAGTCGTTAATTGATGTGATAGTGCCAACTCTGTTAGTTGTAAGATTGAGTTGTAAACGTAGTATTTATGTAATCAATCCAATAAAGATTGACTTACAGCCCAATTTCACAAACTCTCTCTTACAACTCTGACGTGATAGCTTGCAATTGGTTAGTTCGCAATTGGCCAGACAAGAAAATTTATCATAAACTAATTATTGAGGATATGAGAGAAAATTTATGAGATTATATTGTAAGTATATTATTACTCTAATTAATCTGATATATAACATTATCCTTAAAATTTGCCCTAAATTTTATTTTATTTATGTTAACGATAGGAGTTTTGAGCGATACACACAATTATGACGTTGCTATTAACTTTATGCAACAAAAATGCACATTTCGTCACGGTATATCATAGGCGAGCAAAATTCACATTTTGTCGCGGTATAAATTAGGTGACACAAACACACATCTCATCGCAGTATAGTGTAGGCGACACAATAGAGAGTACATCGCTATTCAGTTTAGGTGACAACAACTAATATTTCATCAATAAATAGTTTTAGCGATGAAAATGGTATAGGCAACAATTTTTTGGTTTGTCGCCAGATTTAACGACAAATTTTAACAAATCGTCGCCTAAAATAAAGAGTGACATGCCTACCGTGACGATCGTGGTGAAGATTTTCTTCCGTCGCTAAATGTATACAGGAACTATTTCTAGGTTTTTAGCAACGAAAAAATTCATAGCTAAAGGCCCTTTTTGTTGTAGTGTATACACGTCCACAATCTTACATTAATCTGATATATCTTCTAATTTTCTACTTTTATAAAACATAACCAAAATCATATAATATAACATGCAAGATAGTAGAAAACTATGTGGGAAAAAAAGGCCGAACCTCAGAACAGGTTAAATCTTGTTTAGAAGCTAAACCATGTTGTAATCATCTCCAATCGTTCTACATAAACTGTTCTCTAGCTAGATAACTCATCCATGTCAGTCCTATTCTCCTTGGGCGGCTAATGGCTGTGCCGTCCTTGGCCGTTGGTTCACAAAAACCAAACGCTAGCAACACTACATATATATATATATTTGGACCTGGGCAGTCACAGAACACATCAAACTCCAGTAATTTAATTACAACTGAGGGAGCTCTCATTGTTGTGCTAGAAAATAAAGTTTATAGCGACACTCGATATGGGTTTGAGTCATGTATTTATTTTACTTTTGGTTGTTGCCACATTTGGACCGATGATCACTTCTGCAAAGGACTTCATCGTTGGAGATCAATCCGGGTGGACAGTCGGGTTTGATTACCAAGCTTGGGCTAATGGCAAGGAGTTTCATGTAGGAGACAGACTTGGTAAGCTCCATCCTCGATCTGTTTACTAATGGTAAGGTCTAGTTTATTTGATCATTATCCTAATGTGAGAGATTTGATTGATATATGCAGTTTTCAAGTATCCAGCAGGAGCACACAATGTGTACAAAGTGAACGGAACTGATTTCCAAAGCTGCAGTGCGCCGCTGGAAGGGACGCCATTAACCAGTGGAGATGATACCATTGTTTTAGCAACTTCAGGGAAAAAATGGTAAATTTGTGGCGTGGGCAACCACTGTGATCGAGGGCAAAAACTGGTTATAACAGTGCTGCCTTAAGCATTACCTCCAAGCATGGCACCTGCCCCTTCTCCTTGGTCATATTCAAAAGGGAGCAAGAGGCCATTTTTAAACTTTAACTTACCATGATCAATAAATACTCAAGATTGTGACGATGGTCAAGGATAATCAAGATTATAATTAATTTAATTTGAAGGTTAAAATTAAATAAATGGTGACTGCAGGTAATAATAACTGCATTGTAGTAAACTGATTAGAGTGGAGTCATTTTTAATTAGTTAAAGTTATGTTTGGTTTGATAGCCATGTACTAGTTATGAGAGAGTTCCCATTAATAAAATATTTATGAATTGTTCGTACTTTTCTTCGGTGATTTAATAACCAACCCAGGGTGAAATTGGGCAAAGTGGCCAGCTCTTGGGTTGACTGATTTAACTAGTTTGACCGACGGATAAAATCGATGTCCAATAGTTTAAAATGTTATAAAAACATCCTAAACACCACCACCGACGTCGACAAACCAGGGCAAATAGGGTTTATTTCCGGCAACGACAACACTTCCCATCACCACAAAAACACTCTCCTTAGCCAGTGATTTAGTTTTGTGATTTTCGGTCGATTCACTAATTGAAAATCACCTCCGTAACCACCATTGCACTCACCGATATTTCCTTTTCAAAACCCCTAACATCCCGACTTTCAATTGTTCGTCGATCATCGTCAAGTGAATAAAAAAATTGGTAATTTGACCCGATGAAACCCTCAGGTCCCGGTTGAACAGTTTCAACCAATCGGGCTAGACTGGGCCAGGTTTTAAAATATTGCTTTCCTTCGCTTGGTCTAAATTAGCTTATAAAAAAATTATATGTGTAGTATTCCTCTTTATATAAACGGACAGAGTAAAAAACCTCAAAACAAAGTGATGCAATATGGTCAGCACTCAACATGTTAAAGAGATTAATGTCAGAAGTATGCAACACCGATGCTCTTGAAGATTATCAAACATGTTAGAAAGTGTAATTTAGCTTTAACTTTTTCAAAGGTTATATAGATAGTTAAAATTTTCATTTATTGATCATACATTAATTGCAATCCTGTAAACTTCAGATAGAAGATGAAATTACGTTTTTTTTTTTTTTTTTAATCACCTCAAAAACTTGCAAATCAGTGGATTATTTCAATAGATGATTATAAATTAGTGTCACAAATTAAGTTCAATCAATTTTTTACATCAATATAATATAATTCATCTCTAATATTATATACTATATGCCCAAACAAAGAAGCAAATAAAAAAATATAACAAAGATATAATCAATCTGAATATTATTAGCTACTCGA